>NC_134484.1:154096649-154181649 GCF_040206685.1 Ascaphus truei
GAGTGGGAGAGGGAGAGAGTGGGAGTGAGGGGAAAGGGAGTGGGAGTGAGAGTGGGAGTGAGGGGGAGAGGGAGAGGAGGGGGAGAGGCAGAGGGAGGGAGAGTGGGAGTGGGAGTGGGAGTGGGAGTGAGGGGAGGGGGAGGGGAGTGAGGGGGAGTGGGAGGGGGAGGGGGAGAGGGAGAGAGGGAGAGAGGGAGAGAGGGAGAGAGGGAGAGAGGGAGAGGAGAGGGAGAGAGGGAGAGAGGGAGTGGGAGTGAGGGAGAGAGGGAGAGAGGGAGAGAGGGAGTGGGAGTGAGGGGGAGAGAGGGAGAGAGGGAAGAGGGAGAGAGGAGAGAGGGAGAGAGGGAGAGAGGGAGAGAGGGAGAGAGGGAGAGAGGGAGTGGGAGTGAGGGAGAGAGGGAGAGAGGGGGAGAGGGAGTGGGAGTGAGGGAGAGAGGGAGAGAGGGAGAGAGGGAGTGGGAGTGAGGGGGAGTGAGGGGGAGAGAGGGAGAGAGGGAGAGAGGGAGAGAGGGAGAGAGGGAGAGAGGGAGAGAGGGAGTGGGAGTGAGGGGGAGAGGGAGAGAGGGAGAGAGGGAGTGGGAGTGAGGGGGAGAGGGGGAGAGGGAGAGAGTGGGAGAGGGAGAGAGTGGGAGTGAGGGGAGTGGGAGTGGGAGTGGGAGTGGGAGGGAGAGAGAGTGGGAGTGGGAGTGGGAGTGGGAGGAGAGAGAGTGGGAGTGAGAGGGAGTGGGAGTGAGGGGAGAGGGAGAGAGGGAGAGAGAGTGGGAGTGAGGGGGAGAGGGAGAGGGAGAGAGAGTGGGAGTGAGGGGGAGAGGGAGAGGGAGAGGGAGAGGGAGAGAGAGTGGGAGTGAGGGGGAGTGGGAGTGGGAGTGGGAGTGGGAGGGAGAGAGAGTGGGAGTGGGAGTGGGAGTGGGAGTGGGAGGGAGAGAGAGTGGGAGTGAGAGGGAGTGGGAGTGAGGGGGAGAGGGAGAGAGAGTGGGAGTGAGGGGGAGAGGGAGAGGGAGAGGGAGAGAGAGTGGGAGTGAGGGGGAGAGGGAGAGGGAGTGAGAGTGGGAGTGGGAGTGGGAGTGAGGGGGAGAGGGAGGGGAGAGGGGAGTGAGAGTGAGAGTGAGAGTGAGAGTGGGAGTGGGAGTGGAGTGGGAGTGGGAGAGGGAGAGGGAGAGGGAGAGAGAGTGGGAGGGAGAGGGAGAGGGAGAGAGAGTGGAGTGAGGGGGAGAGGGAGAGGGAGAGAGAGTGGGAGTGAGGGGGAGAGGGAGAGGGAGTGAGAGTGGGAGTGGGAGTGGGAGTGAGGGGGAGAGGGAGGGGAGGGGGAGGGGAGGGGGAGAGGGAGAGGGAGAGGGAGTGAGAGTGGGAGTGGGAGTGGGAGTGGGAGTGAGGGGGAGAGGGAGAGGGAGAGGAGAGAGAGTGAGAGTGAGAGTGAGAGTGGGAGGGAGAGGAGTGAGAGTGGGAGTGAGAGTGGGAGTGGGAGTGGGAGTGGGGGGGAGAGGGAGAGGGAGGGGGAGGGGGAGAGGAGGGAGAGTGAGAGTGGGAGTGGGAGTGGGAGTGGGAGTGAGGGGGAGAGGGAGAGGGAATGGAGTGAGGGGGAGAGGGAGAGGGAGAGGGAGTGAGGGGGAGAGGAGAGAGGGAGAGAGAGTGGGAGTGAGGGGGAGAGGGAGAGGGAGAGAGAGTGGGAGTGAGGGGGAGAGGGAGGGGAGAGGGAGTGAGGGGGAGAGGGAGAGAGGGAGAGAGAGTGGGAGTGAGGGGAGAGGGAGAGGGAGAGAGAGTGGAGTGAGGGGAGAGGAGAGGGAGAGAGAGTGGAGTGGGAGTGGGAGTGGGAGTGAGGGGGAGGGGGAGAGGGAGAGGGGAGGGGAGAGGGAGAGGGAGAGGGAGAGGAGAGGGAGGGGAGGGGGAGGGGGAGAGGGAGGGGGAGAGGGAGTAGAAGAGGGAGAGGGAGTGGGAGTGGGAGTGAGGGGGAGAGGGAGGGGGAGGGGAGAGGGAGAGGGAGGGGGAGAGGAGAGGGAGGGGAGAGGGGAGAGGGAGTGAGGGGGAGAGGGAGAGAGGGAGAGAGAGTGGGAGTGAGGGGGAGAGGGAGAGGGAGGGGAGGGGGAGAGGGAGAGGGAGAGGGAGTGAGAGTGGGAGTGGGAGTGAGGGGGAGAGGGAGGGGGAGGGGTAGAGGGAGGGGGAGAGGGAGAGGGAAAGGGAGTGAGGGGGAGAGGGAGAGAGGGAGAGAGAGTGGGAGTGAGGGCGAGAGGAGAGGGAGAGAGAGTGGGAGTGAGGGGGGAGAGGGAGAGAGAGTGGGAGTGGGAGTGGGAGGGAGGGGGAGAGGAGGGGGAGAGGGAGAGGGAGGGGGAGATGGAGAGGGAGAGGGAGTGGGAGTGGGAGTGAGGGGGAGAGGGAGGGGGAGGGGAGAGGGAGGGGGAGAGGGAGAGGGAGAGGGAGTGAGGGGGAGAGGGAGAGAGGGAGAGAGACGTGGGAGTGAGGGGGAGAGGGAGAGGGAGAGAGAGTGGGAGGGGGAGAGGGAGAGGGAGGGGGAGAGGGAGAGGGAGAGGGAGTGGGAGTGAGGGGAGAGGGAGGGGGAGGGGGAGAGGGAGGGGGAGAGGAGAGGGAGAGGGAGTGAGGGGAGAGGGAGAGAGGGAGAGAGAGTGGGAGTGAGGGGGAGAGGGAGAGGGAGAGGGAGTGGGAAGTGAGGGGAGAGGGAGAGGGAGTGGGAGTGAGGGGGAGAGGGAGAGGGAGAGAGAGTGGGAGTGGGAGGGGGAGAGGAAGGGGGAGAGGGAGAGGGGAGAGGGAAGTGAGGGGGAGAGGAGAGAGGGAGAGAGAGTGGAGTGAGGGGGAGAGGGAGAGGGAGAGGGAGTGGGAGTGGGAGTGGGAGTGAGGGGGAGAGGGAGAGAGGGAGAGAGAGTGGAGTGGGAGTGAGGGGGAGAAGGAGTGGGAGTGGGAGTGAGGGGAGAGGGAGAGGGAGAGAGAGTGGGAGTGGGAGTGGGAGTGGGAGTGAGGGGGAGAGGGAGAGAGAGTGGGAGTGGGAGTGGGAGTGAGGGGGAGAGGGAGAGGGAGAGGGAGAGAGAGTGGGAGTGGGAGTGAGGGGAGAGGGAGAGGGAGAGGGAGAGAGAGTGGGAGTGGAGTGAGGGGGAGAGGGAGAGGGAGAGGGAGAGAGAGTGGGAGTGGGAGTGAGGGGGAGAGGGAGAGGGAGAGAGAGTGGAGTGGGAGTGGGAGTGGGAGTGAGGGGGAGAGGGAGAGGGAGAGGGAGAGAGAGTGGGAATGTGGGCGTGAGGGGGAGAGAGGGAGAGGGAGAGAGAGTGGGAGTGGGAGTGAGGGGGAGAGGGAGAGAGAGTGGGAGTGGGAGTGAGGGGGAGAGGGATAGGGAGAGAGAGTGGGAGTGAGGGGGAGAGGGAGTGGGAGAGAGAGTGGGAGTGGGAAGTGAGGGGAGAGGGAGAGAGAGTGGGAGTGGGAGTGAGGGGGAGAGGGAGAGAGAGTGGGAGTGGGAGTGAGGGGGAGAGAGAGGGTGGGGGAGAGGAGAGAGAGAGAGGGTGGGGGAGAGGGAGAGAGAGAGGGTGGGGGAGAGGTGGGAGAAAGAGAGAGAGGGTGGTTGACTGACTCCCGGGCCTGTTGGCGGCCCTGTCTCATTCTCTCTCTACTTCCCCCCCATTTTCTCTCACCCTCTCCCATTGTCTCCCCCTATTCTCTCTCCCTTCCCTCCCCACCCCCCATTCGCTCAATCCTCTCTCTTCTCTGTCTCCCCACCTATCTCCCTTCTCCCCCCCCCCCATTCGCTCAATCCCCTCTTCTCTCTCTCTCCCCCCTCTCTTCTCTCCCCCCTCATTCTCTCTCTGTCCTGCACAGACGTACACCCGCCACTGACCTACAGACACACACACAGACAGACCAACAAAGACACTGACCACACACAGACACCACACAGTCTCTGCTGGCCTGCACAGACACACACACACCACACACACACACACACAGCCACTGATACACATTCCCCCCCCCCACACACAAACTCTCTCCCCCCCCAAACACACACTCTCTCACCCCACACACACCTCTCCCCCCCCCACATACACACACTCTCCCCCCCCACATACACACACTCCCCACCCCCCACATACACACACTCCCCCACCCCCCACATACACCCCCCCACATACACACACTCCCCCCCCACATACACACACTCCCCCCCCACATACACACACTCCCACCCCACATACACTCCCCCCACATACACACACTCCCCCACCCCCACATACACACACTCCCCCACCCACCACATACACACACTCACCCCCCCACATACAAACACTCCCCCACCCCACATACACACACTCCCCCCACACACACTCCCCCCCACACCCCACACAAAGTGGAGAACAGCGACGGACGGATGGATGGGGGGGGCGGGGGACAGAAGAAAGGCCTGCTTTTTGAGCCTCGCGATCGCGCACCACCACTGCCCGCCCCCACGCCCATCTTCCACAACATGCGGACCGGGGGCAAAGGGAGCGGCAAGGGTGCAAGGAGGGGGCACAGAAAGGGGGTGAGCGGGAAGGGGGGGGCGCAGAAAGGGGGTGAGCGGCAAGGGGGGTCAGCGCCAAAGGAGGTCTGCGGCAAGGGGGGCAGCGGCAAGGGGGGTCAGCGGCAAGGGGGGTCTGCGGCAAGGGTGGTCAGCGCCAAAGGGGGGTTAGCGGCAAGGGGGTCAGCGCCAAAGGGGGTTAGTGGCAAGGGGGTCAGCGCCAAAGGGTGGTTAGCGGCAAGGGGGTCAGCAGCAAGGGGGGTCAGTGGCAAGGGGGGTGAGCGCCTCTACCCTGGGTCCCTGTGGCTGCCTGCCCGGCGGGGGACATCGCGCAGCAGGCAGAGGAGCGGGAAGGCAGAGACACACTCACCGTGTGCTCTGCACAAAGCGGAAGCCCCGCCCCCGGCTTCCTCTGACCTGCCTGCGACCAATCCCCTGCATCCGACCGGCATTCTAAGTCCCGCCTCCTTCACTCAAACCCATGCGGCCCTTCATCCAATCACCTGGCAGCATTCACTCACACAGAGAATACTTACCAGCTGCCGCATCCTCTTCACCACCGCCGTAACCGGGACACATTGGGTGGGCCACACAGACACTCGGTGTGGGCCGCATGCGGCCTGCGGGCCGCGAGTTTGACATGCCTGCTTTACAGAGTCGCAGCGATCTCACCGCTGCTTGTCCACCCTCTATAACTGGAAACAGAGTCCGCGCCGTCACTTCTGGTTTTGATTTCGGAGTCCACAGAGTGACTACCAGTTCTCAGAGCTCCGATAGCAAGGAGATGCAGGGGCAGGAACAGTGTGACAGAGCAGCAGCGGGGCAACATTAATCCAAGCAAGGCAGAGGATAAGGCAAACACTACACATTTAGCTTAGTTAGCTGACGAAGTGAAGCATACACATAATATTATATGATAATGTAAATAATTATGTGAATACATTTTATTGGTGTGTAAACATTACATCAACAAGTAATGTCAATAGAAGAATCTCATTAGCTGCCTGAAGAAACAGTATGAGTCTTTGTATGCTAAAAAATGTACAAAATGTTGTAAAAGGTAGAATAAATTATATGCTGAAACACTTTGGAATAGATCCGCAGAGCTTTGTTAAATCAGGGCACATAACATAGGTAACGGATGTAATTATCCCTGAATTTAATGGATATCCACAAAGCAAATGACATGCAAAAACAGTGATATTCAGAAGCGGTACGTTAATTGTATTGTATGTCTTTATTTATATAGAGCCATTAATGTACATAGCGCTTCACAATAGTAATACATGTGGTAATCAAATAAATAACAGATAATATAAATAACAGATCATGGGAATAAGTGCTTTAGACATAAAAGTAACATTAAGGAAGAGGAGTCCCTGCCCCCAGGAGCTTACAGTCTAATTGGTAGATAGGGAGAACGTACAGAGACAGTAGGAGGGAGTTCTGGTAAGTGCGTCTGCAGGGGGCCAAGCTTTATGTATCATGTGTTCAGAATATCCATAGCGTAGATACGTTAGAAATAATACAATGAACATGCAAATTGGGAAAAATATAAACCGTTTACAAATTAATGCACACGGGTACCAACCATGTAACAGATGTTCGTTAGCTAAACATTATACCCATGCGCAAGTTCAAATACAAAATAAAGACAAGACTTACTGTATTTGCTACCATGACAAGGCGTGAGATTCCAGATGTGGGACCACTTTGTGTACCGTAGTCCGGATGCAGAAGCCAACAGAATCATATCCTGCTGTTTGGTGGACCGGATAGCACAGTGAATATCTATGTCTCATGCCTGCTGTGTGGCTATTGAACAGCACCAGAAATGAACAGGTGTTTTATACTTTAACAGATTTCCGTGGTGGACAATTGTTCAGGAGTACAATAAAATATATTTGTCTGCTGCACCTTATAAACATAACGCACATTTTTACAATGAGACATGAGAGAGGGGGAAAGATTGAGACAGTTTGTATGGCACTATTTCTTTAACGTCATTAAACACCTCCTTCGCTTTGTTTATACTAATAGCAGCAATTTAATGCCCCCCCATGCTAGAAATTTCAAATAATATATAAAATGGTAGGAACATCAGAGGGACAACCCACAGAACCCTCTGGGATGCCTAAGAGAATCCCAACATTCTTGCGCCGGGAGTTCACATGGGAATTTTGGGACATAATGAGCCACGTATTGATTGTCACTTCCCCTATCAGAGTAAGTGTGAACATGGTTCCTATTCTAATAATTGTATGTTTATTTACAATGACATTTACAATATACTGTAGTGGATTAATTCTCTTACTGTATGTTTTGTAGAGGGACACTGGCCAAGCTAACACTTCTCCTGCTCAGTTTGAGCGACAAGAAGGAACACGGACTTCTTCAGTGGTTTCAAATGGATGGGGACCATAACCTATGACGTTTGCTGAAAGAGTGGTATGAAAACGATGAGGGACCAGATGGGGACTAGAGGATATTGTACACTGATCCTGTGAGTATCGTTGTCTGTGTGTTATACTGTAGGAAGTGTTGTTTGCTGTACATGTTTTGCACTGAGTTGACTGTATACATGAGATGACTGTGTCACTGCTTAATACAAAACTATGTACAATAATGATGACAAGCATGTTGAATTACTTTTGTTTTATAGTAAAACTGCAGTCAAAAGTCTGTATCTTACTACTCCAAATTAAGAGAAAGTTGAAAGACCCCATCCACCATCCCACGTGAAGCCTGACCTTGATCCCTCCTTCAGCTCTGGCAAAAGGTCCCTACCCATTCCAGCGAGTCACCAGCTTAGAAGAGGGCTGATCAGGGGTTGATGAAGCTAGTAATCAAGTGAAATATGTAGGGTGATTGGCCAACTTCATTGAATACGAGAGAGCTGCAGCTGTAAATACCAGGGAACAGACTCTCACTTCACTTCATTCCGCCTACTACCATGACATAATTGAATTGCAAGGGTCTGCAAACATCAGCTGGGTAAATGGAGGGAGAGATTTCCACGAGATTCTGGTGTTCTTCCCCCTGCGACTCTGTATATTCAGTCAATCTACACTTGACCGTCTGTCTTTTTGTAAGTGCAATACTTTTTTTCTATTTTGTTACATAAACTATTTGCATTATTTTTTGCTTCTCTATTTCTTTCACATATACATGGAGTTACATGCACCCAGCCTAAGTGGATCTAAACTTTGATTTAGAGATTGATCTGCACATGCCTATGATGATCTTATAACATGTGGGTGGGATACCTTCTAGTGCCATAACCTCTGTATAAAAGGACTTCAATAAAAAGCCTGTATTGGTCTGATGAGTCAAGCCTTGAGCTGGTTAATTGCTGCTACAGGAAAATAACCAGTCTCCATCTGTCTCATCAGACAGGTAGAAAATCCTCTTGCTTGAACTACAGGAGCCATGTTTAAATTCGCCCGCATCATGGCCCACATGATCGGGGATTTAAGCAAACTAAGGGGATACCGGAAACCCACTGTGCCAATCAATTGGTTTAAGGGCATTTTAAAAAAATTGAGATGTCATGTATTTTATTTGTTGCTTGTTTTTTTTTATTTATAGCCTGCCTATTGACTGCCATAGTGGCAAACCAGGACCAGAGGGCATGGTGTACCACTGGGCCAATCAATTGGTTTATGGGCATTTTTTTTAATTGAAATGTAATGTATTTTATTTGCTGCTTGTTTTTTTATTTATAGCTTGCCCATTGACTGACAAAATGGCAAACCATACCCATAAGGCATGGTGTACTACTGTGCCAATAAATTGTTTTTTTGGGGTGGGAGTACTTGCCCCGGGGAGGGTGGTTAGACCTCCCAGGTGGGTAGTGTGAAGGGTTAACTGCTTAATTACCATAGTGATTAATAACCGCTAAGGTGATTAAGGGTTTAGTGGCCATTAGTTAGTTTTTTTATTTTACTGTTGGTGCCCACTGAAGAAGAGGAAGACGAGGAGGATGAGGACAGCCTTTATCCTGGCAGGGATAAGTACAACTTTAATTTACTATATGCTGGCTGAGTCATGTTTTGGTTGTGTTTTATTTTTTAATGTGCAAATGAGCTTTTACCCAGATTTGGATAATAGGGATGTTGCCATTACGGTACTGTATGTCTTGGGGGAGGGGTGAGTTGTTCAATGTATTGTATTGATATTTGTATTGTAATGTTTAATGGGGCAGAGGAGTTGGGTGAAGGGGGTAGTTGCCCCATGGTGGGTGGTTAGACCTCTCAGATAGGTAGTGGCAGGAGTTAAACATTTGATTGCCATAGCGGTTACTACTGCTACGGTAACGAAGGGGTTAATCCCTACCGCAGCCTTCCTGGTAGGCCAAACCACTGATCCTGTGGCAATTACCCCCTTCGCTTACCCCTCTACCCCCAATAAACGGTTTGCCGCTAAGGTAATGAAGCTTCTTTTATTTTATTTTTAGAACATAGTATTGTAGCAGGAGGTCTCTTGAGTTGAATCACATTAATTTCAGGTCTGGGGAGACTCTGTATCCCAAGTTATAGGCCCCGTTATGGGTTGGCTGTATCCCTCTGCTTTGTTCAAATATCCCGATTCTGTGGCCATGACACAGATAATTTAAACATGGCTGCTGAGATACAGGCTCCCCATAACACTCTACTCTTTCCTAGATCTGTCTCAGCATCTCCCCTCATGAAATCCCTCTCCTGGCTTCCGATCAAATCCCGCATCTCACACTCCATTCTTCTCCTCACTTTTAAAGCTTTACACTCTTCTGCCCCTCCTTACATCTCAGCCCTAATTTCTCGCTATGCACCATCTTGACTCTTGCGTTCTGCTCAAGGATGTCTTCTTTCTACCCCCTTTGTATCTAAAGCCCTCTCCCACCTTGAACCTTTTTCACTGACTGCCCCACACCTCTGGAATGACCTTTCTCTCAGTACCCGACTAGCACCCTCTCTATCCACCTTTAAGACCCACCTTAAAACACACTTGCTTAAAGAAGCATATGAATAGCACTGTGGATATTCTGAACACATGATACATAAAGCTTGGCCCCCTGCAGACGCACTTACCAGAACTCCCTTCTACTGTCTCTGTACGTTCTCCCTACCTTCCAATTAGAATATAAGCTCCTCGGGGCAGGGACTTCTCTTCCTTAATGTTACTTTAATGTCTAAAGCACTTATTCCCATGATCTGTTATTATATTATCTGTTATTTATTTGATTACCACATGTATTACTACTGTGAAGCGCTATGTACATTAATGGCGCTATATAAATAAAGACATACAATACAATACAATAACGGGACCTTTATCTCGGGGAGCAGGGGGTCCTTGGACCTGAAATCAATGCGATTCAGCTCTGGAGGCCCCTGCTAGAATAATATGTTATTAAAATAAAATCCCTGTGATCCCTTTTAGAGGTGCACAGGTAGGGTAACTGATTCAGTCTCTCTCTTACTGCGCGTCTCTTACAGACAGGTGTGGCCCGACAGGATTCAGATGAAACAGATGAATTATACGTATAACTACTGCTGTAAACAAGAGTCTTGGCATCATGCAAAACAAATTTAAAGATAGGGGTTACCAGAATGAATTATTAAGAACTCAAAGATCCAAGGCAGAAGTCCCACTGAGGAGTAGTCTCCTATATGGTGACCCAAATGCTACACGTACAACAAAACAATTTTCAATACCCTTTGTGTCAACCTATAGTACTCAAAGTGGATTGATTAAGAACATTATCTTGCGTCATTGGCCATTACTACAGAGTGATCCCCTGTTGCACCGGCATTTAACGCTCAAAGCCCTTTTTTCGTATAAAAGGGGCAGAAATATATGTGACCAAATAGTTAGAGCTGATATTGGAGGGTCTTAAACAGCCATTTTTGGGGACACCGAAATTAGATTGTTATAATTGCTATGGATGCAGCCAATGTAGTAGCATGCAGGAAGAGGTATTTTTCCATCGTCCACACACTGGACAATAGTATTCCATTAAGGATTTTTATACCTGTTTATCCAAATATGTTATTTATCTTTTCAAATTTCCGTGTGGTCTTGGATATGTGGGTGAGGCAACTCAATCAGTGAAGGACAGGATTCGACAACATAAGGCTGCCACCTGCAGATCTGACCCAGAGGCACCAGTTGCCCATCATTTCACACTAGCTGGGCACAATGCAAGTCAATTAAGATTCCAGGTGATCAATGGCATGAGGAAGAAACACTGTGGTGGTGACATACAGTACAGTGATTGTTACTACAAAAAGAGACTCAATGGATCAGACACCTGGGTACTATGGCCCCTAGAGGCATGAATAAAGACCTGGATCTGTTGCTATTTTTAATCCTTGCGTTAACACGTTTGATTTGTGTTATCTTTTAGAGGCCTGATTGGTGAGTATGTATACATTGTGCGTTAAGATCTTCCATACTTTGCCCTTTAACCTGTTCACTGGTATTAGCGGTTTCTTCTCTCCCTGAATATTGTGGCGCAGCCCTCTTGAATCACCATTTTAAATTTAGTTTTCATTATTACCGAGAGAATAATTTAATGACTCAACAGTCTAATAAACTGATGTTAATCATTAATTGATTCTCCTGTACTAACACTACTTTTAATTAAGTAACTATTGATTACTATGGAGCAAAACAAAAATAATAGACAGCACTCAATAAATAAGTACAATGACTATGCCTAGGGTGCACAAAGAACAAGGGGGGACCCAAATTCCCCCCAGAACAATATCCAAACACCAACTAGAGTTCCAGCACTCACGGACTAAGGGAAAAATGATCAAAACAAGGTATATGCCAAAATGAAAATTACTAAATGCAAGTACAAGATAGTACAAATAATCTTGGAGCGATGTCGCACAAGTGGGTAAATAGTAATGGACTCTAAATAAAGGTGGTAAGGGCAAAAAAAACACAGGGACAGGGAGTGGGGGAGACAATGGATAAGTTGTGGGGGGGTTAAACACGATGGGGGAGGGTAATCAGGGGGGCAACGTTTCGGGGTGAAGACCCGTTCCTCAGGCCCGTTCCCTCAGATCAATATGGACCACAAGGTACTTCCCTTGACCATGTATCCCCTGCCACCAAAGCAACTCCCAACAATAAAGTTAAATGGCGTAATCCAACAGAGTATAAGCTCATTAGGTAAGGTCCAGAATCAGCAAGAGTATAAATGAAGTTAAAGTAAAGAATCAAACCGTCAGGTTCTTAGCAACAACAAATCTTCTCTCTTACTCCTGCTGTATGAGGCTGCTGATTACTAGGTGCTTTTATTTTAAAAAAAAAAACACCTATATTCACTACCTTACCTTATTTTATTTTAAATGGTATAATATTAAAAGTTGAGTTTTATGGTTACAAACATATCACAAATCTAGTCATTAGTACAGTTTGGGTTGAGTCATTTTATCTTTGTTGAATAAATAATCTCATTATAAACACCCGATTTAGTAAGTTAACAATATATACCATAACATGGTAAATCTGATAAACATATCCCACATTCACTTTATTTACTCAAACACATTATACAGTTTATAACATCAACTAAATAACACTTCAACAGATTCATCTCTTTATGTGTTTCTGACTTTTATAGTACTGTATACCTAAAATATAACTTTGTTTGACTTCTAACTATTTAAATGGAAAGTGTTAAGTGCCCCCAAAAATATTAGTTTATCATTTCAGAACTGTCTTTGTCATTATAGGCAATTCACAGAAATAACCTATTTATCTTAATGTTATTTCTCTGCGCTAACATTAATTGAGGTCCATGGATCTGCGTTGTTAGACTAACAGTTTATTAGCATCTGATTTGCATATGAGTAAACCTAACATCCATCAAAAGTTATCGATACGTTATTTTACTGGTTAACTCTAGGAGGTTATTGTTACATTAATCTTCTCAGTGGATAAGCGCTAGGGGTATCGTTAAGATAATTGTGGGTAGCGGTACGATAACTAGTCTAACAGGTCTTTGTGGATCTGCCCTATAGTTCTTAAGTGAACGTCTGTATTATGGTAAAAGCGATAAAAAATTTTATTCAAAATTACTTGTAATGTGCTGATTTTTGTTACATATGTATTGTTTTTAATAGCAACATGTATGCTAAAGATGGGACCCAGAAAACCCTTTTTAAGTACTGTATTTATCACATAATAGTACAAATAGTTTCCTCGATGCACAAAATATAAAATTCACATATAAACATTGTTGCTATGATAAGAATTAGACTTGCCACTTGAAAAGGGTCTTACAGTACTGTATGTTGATTATCCTTTATGGTACTGTCAGTCCATTTTAAATAGATACCATTTTTGTGCATTCATATAGGCACTATTTCGGCTCTATATCAAGTTTTCATGTCTTTGTATCTCTGAATTACTTTTATGAAACTCTCTGAGACAATAAATATCAGTGAACATCACAAGACATGTCTATCCATCCACATCTGAGTTTTATTCCCTAAATTATAATCCACTGAAAAACAGAGTTTAACAGTTGATGCTCTGCTGAACCATTATTTGTCTTGTGCTGTCATGCTAGACTCAATGAATTTTCTTTTCAACAATATGAACTTCTCTGTCCTCCTAATAATTGTGAGATTGATTATTGTATTTTGCCCACCGTATATAGATTTTAGATGTGTCACTTCTAGAAAGTGTGAATGTCCTACAGATTAGTTCACAAACAATTCTGTACCTTTGCATATTCACAATAAATTGTGACTTTGGGAATCATGCAGTAAGCGCCGATAAGGCTTTTATCTGCATTTTCCTGCCAAAATTGGATTTGAGATTCAGTAAGCGCCGATAAGTGCTCAAAATCGGCAGTTTTTCTTGCCGATAAAAATTTATCGGCATGCGGCTGCCGATAACCCACATATGCACTTATCGGCACTTTTTGAAATTGGCTGTATTCAAGTAGCTCCGATCAGCTTATCGGTGCTGATCGGCTCTGAGAAGTGGAGATTTCATCTGCAATTGGTCCTGCCAACTAAAGTTGGCAAGTTGGAGGGGAGAAGGATCGGCAAGGTTGCCGGGACGGCACTTAGAAAAAAAACCTCATCTCTACATCAATGGAGTCAATGGAGCAGGGATTTATAACATTATAGGACTGTTTACGTTCTATTGCTCATAATAAAAATGTGCTTGGCATTACAGTGTCGAGGTCATTCACTTCATCGTGTCAGCGCTTACCTTTATTATTGGCAGAACATTGTACTTTTATATGTTATGATGATTTGCGTGTCACATTAGTCTTAATGTTATGATGTGTCAATGGAAAATCCTATACTCAACTCTTAAAGGAACAGGTCACATAATATGAAACATGTTACTTAAGTGTGCTTCAATTTATTATATGATGTAACAGATTTCACACATCTAACAGATCCAGCGTATAGTAATGTTGGTATACATTACAGAATGCTTTGAATGTGTAACGCATGATCAAATGTAAATGTAGCTGTTTTTTTTCATGTTTACATGTACTTTGTGACCTCCCTCTTTTGATGACGTCCGCAATTGGACACTCAATAACATTGCATGTTTACATTGTACACGATGCATTAGAATCACTTAATGCTAACTTATACACACATCTATAATAGTTACTAATTTTTACACGATTGAAACTGAATCAATAGCAAGTATCCTGATGGCTTTAAATTATGCATATGCACATACAATTAGTTCATGTGAACAGGTGACAATAACATGCCAAATTACACATGTTGCAATGTAGTTTCTCAACGTCAATGTCATGGTTGTATCCTATTTATATGACTGAGTGTTGCGTTCTGAAGTGGTATATGCATTACACATTCCAGAAATACTTGCCAATAAATAGTTGTACAAAGCTTAACGTTACATCATTCTCAAATATCATGATTGCATTGTGAACACACATAAATAATCCTTTTAATTGGTACTGGATACACGTTGGGAGTGAACAACTTGGATATATTAATGTAACACCTTGCACTTCATCAAGTCACCTGACATCATCACATAGGTATTTAAAGGAGGGCAATTACCTGCGCATTCGCAGCTACAGACCTGAAAATGATGCGAATGTTTATGAGACGGAGGAAGATTCTATTGGACGAGAGGCTTGCTGATGGAGAGGATGTCATAGGCCAAGGAAGGGACAGGGACAGAGAAGACAGGGACAGTGAAAGGCACAGGCACGCGGACAGGAGAGGGAGAGGTCGAGGGAGAGGGCAAGGAGATGAGAGGAGAAGAGAGAGGAGAGAAGTTGAGCCTCATCCTCGTTTGTACAGGGAGAGAACCATGTTAGATGGGATGAGTGAGGAGGAGATTGTGAGTCGCTATCGTTTGAGTTCAGCAGCAATCTTAGCTCTTTATGAAGAGATATGGGGAGATTTAGATTTTGTGACAGCCAGAGGTCGTGCAGTCCCTGGGCTTGTTAAAATGCTGTGCTCATTACATTATCTTGCTTCCGATTCATTCCAGACAACTGTGGGCATAGTGGGCGGGATCTCGCAATCTACATTCTCGCGGGTCTTTACCCAGTTTCTATGTGCACTGAATAGACGCGCTAGGAATTATATTCATTTTCCTACAGAGCACACAGAGTGGCTGGAAGTCAGGAATGGCTTTTATACCATAGCCGGGATACCATGTGTGATGGGTGCAATAGATTACACCCAGGTTGCTTTGATCCCACCTAGTCAGAGTGAGCATGCTTACCGCAACCGTAAGCACTACCATTCCCTGAATGTACATGTGGTATGCGATGCCACGATGAAGATTATGCATGTGGTAGCCAAATTCCCTGGTTCCAGCCACGATTCCTCTATCCTGAGAAACTCATCAATCTTCCCTGCTTTCGAAGAAGGCTATTTTGGACCTGATTGGCTGGTGGGTGAGTACATATTATGATGTGTTAACAAACAACTCTAGTTTTTATATGAACTGTTCAATGTAATAATGTTAACACAAATTGTTTCATTTTTTGGCACGATGGACTCAGGATACGGAATTAGGCCGTGGCTGTTGACCCCAGTGGCAAACCCTCAATGTGAAGCAGAGGAGAGGTACAATGTTGCCCATATATCTACACGATCCGTCATAGAGAGGACATTTGGGCTTCTGAAAACACGATTTCGGTGTTTAGATAGAACAGGGGGGGCATTGCAATATCAGCCTGCTAAAGGGTCAAATATTGTCATTGCATTATAACAGTAGGAAGGATCCGAAGATTCCAGCGGTGCACAGCTTGTAGAGATGAGAGACCAGCAAGGTGTAGATTAAAAATGAAATTTTATTGAAAAAACATATGGTATGGGGGACACACTCTGACGCGTTTCGGACCTCTATGATTAAGGACCACGCAGGTCCGAAACGCGTCAGAGTGTGTCCCCCATACCATATGTTTTTTCAATAAAATTTCATTTTTAATCTACACCTTGCTGGTCTCTCATCTCTACAAGCTGTGCACCGCTGGAATCTTCGGATCCTTCCTACTGTTATATTGCACACCGAGCGTGGATGCACGCACAGGAGAACAGCCATATGTGAGTATTGTATGTCTCCCTTCATTGAGACTGGATGACCGGTAACAGTGCGGCAACACAAGGGTCATGTAGGGCGCAATCCTACAAAGTAACGGTACGTTAACCCTCATTCATGTTATTTGTCATATGTGATAGATTCATGTACTAAGCACTGGGTCCAATACCTAAAAAGTTATGGTTATAGGCTGACTCCACAACAAAATAAGGATTTTTATTATCTACTGAAGTTCTGAACGAGATTGAGCACTGTTTTTGGGACTCTTGCCCCATAACCACATACAATATTGTCATTGCATGTTGCATTTTGCACAATCTGGCACTCCGCAATAATGTACAAACCGACATACATCAGGGCTTGGAGGAGGAGCATCCCTTAAATTTACCCGCTGACACTGAGCAAACAGCCGGTGGTGTGGAGACACGTCGGAATGTCATAAACACCTATTTTTCATGTAAGCAAATACATATATGTTCATAGAACTACATATATGTATTAATTCATTGTAATGATAAATACATTTGAACAAATACCATTCACTTACAGTAGGAAACAGATGATTATCGGTCGCACACCTTTCTCTTCTCTGCTGTGCGGACAATTGCATGTGGCACCGGTATGTCATTCATCAACAGGTTGTATTATACTTCTTACCACAAAAAGGTGTTGTGTGTACGTGAAGAAATAATGTGTACTAAATCTATATTTTATGTACATGCTATTTTTGGTTATGCATACACAATAAACCTACTATGTCGATAGTCAATAGCTAGTGCAGTATGTTTACATACAATGTTTCTTTTGGATGTGACATGTGTCACAATGTGTCACTATTGTGTATTTAAGATCATATTTGACGTATTATAGATTTTGTTTCATATCACATACATAATTGTCACTTCTGTGTGTTGCTTACCTTAATGAACATGTCATGACAATGATTTATATTCATTCATGTTTTCTTTTTCAAGGTATATCAGTCCAATTTCTGCTCATAGTATGTATTTCAATTCACATCTGTCATAAGATGTGCAAACCTTGATACAGGTATAATTACAGGATGTATAAACAGAACGTAATGAAAAAGGTGTGACAATAGAAACATGTCGTCTCTGTATTGTGTCCGTGCATTTATCTACACTTGGTGGTTATTGTGCAGTGTGTTTTCTTATCATTACGTACATTACATAACATGTAATTTTGGCAACGTAACAACATCCATTCATGGAATATAGGGGTGGGGGGAGAGAAGGGGATAAACCCTGCTCAGCTAGTGATTATGGGAGGAGAACATCTATTCATGCACATGAGCGATGTTAACACTCAATGCATGTTTGTATGAAAAGACCCTAATGCGTTAAACATCATTAACATTGCAATGTATGTGATTAGTTCTTCTCTCACTTCATCTTCATGTTCATTACTACATTGTCACATGTGTATGTATAAGTCAAATATGTGTGTTGATTTGACGTTCATCTAACATTTGTCAAAATGTTAACACCATTCCAAAGTATAGTTTTTGGGATTCTCTACTTTTCCTAAATCATTCAACACAATGACAATGTAGTTATTAAAATATTTATTTCATTCACTTTACTTATTCAAAATGATCATGATCCTTTATAACTACTGTCAACATATGATCATAAATGAAGTATACATTTACATACGCACACATTTCAGCAACCTACTGTGTGTGTGTGTGTTTTGTCGTTTTGGTGTGATGCATGTATTTCTACCAGAAATAATATAAACCAACATAATAATGTTGCTTTTATCATCGGCCTCTCTTAGCTATGTATGTGTTGAACGTTTACTAATAACACTAAACTATAGTTACTCGTGTGAATTAAATGTACACACAAAAGTTAATGGTTTAATGATCTTTACCTAACATTCATTAGCTCATGCATGTTAGGTTACCACTACAACTTAGGTGATAATATAACATTCACACGACTAAACAGTTTCTATCACATCACTATTGTTATTCTGTACGTTCAGATACAATGTCGACGAGTTGTTATGTACCATTTACATTCTTTGACAAGTCACACGTGAGATTATAATATATAGTAGATTAATGTGTTTGCTGAGTGATAATGTTGGTTGCATATATCACATGGCAATACATATAATGGTAGTAGAAAAGAAAAAAATATCAATAGAAGTTCTAACTTCCGTGCTTAGCAACATCATTATGATAATTAAGTGCATAGTAAATATTTGCACTATAGGATAACATTATGTAGTGATTGTTAATCTGAGCACCAATCATTGAAAGCATTGTTACATATTTATTATAATAGTTGTTTGCTAGTCGTCACAATCATATAATATAACGATTGGCCCATCTGAAATCATACATTGGTTCCATGTATTCATCCTCGACATCTGTGAAATACAGCAAACACATGATGTTCAAAGATGCCACATTTATCTATGTCTCAGCATGACAATGCTTAACACATCTCTATATGATTGTGGATATTCACGCATAAGTTACGTATATGTTTAAACTGCAAGGATAAAACTACAGATACAGAACTGTCTCATTTTTCAAATCGCGTTGCTGGCATTACTACTGATATGTTAGTTCCGGTGCCTGTATACATAATAATGTGTGCGCACAACGTCTGTTGCGCGCGCACGTCACGAATGTGTGGAGTAAGTCTTAACGCATGAGCAAAACGATGTGTACGCTGTGCGTTCAATACATGTCCCTCCATGGTGCTGTTAGCATTACGCATATCATTGCTGAAAGTTATGATATGGAAGTGAAACAAATTCACTTCAACACACGTACATATCTAAATTTCTTAAACGGACGTGTGTCCACAGCAAAAACGGACGATCAGCCAATAAGCGAACAAAATACGTGTGACGTCATGTTAAGGCACCGTGAAATGCACGCAAACACCCCTCCCACTGAATGAACATTGGCCTCTAGTGCTGTGCACGCACTGGCCCACCGACGCGCACGCATGACACACTGCACTGACCGTAACAATAAGCTACGGGCACAGCCAATACTGTTTCACGCGCGCATGTCGGTTGGGGGTGGGGCTTGCATCGGTAACCTTTTTAAGGACGCCTTGGGACATGACCAGGTTCCCACGTCATATGTGGGCGACACTTTGTTTTTTATATGTTGAATGCTAAACAATGAGGTGTGTGTGTTACAGTTAGTGTAACATGTTGAAATGATACTTTAAAAGCGATAAGCATCTATGATTTAGGACTCCGTCACCAATGTGTAGTAATGGTTCATCATGTAGTATATTGTTATAGGAAATAATGTTTTTGTGCACGCTACATGTAAGGCTGTCTGCAATGTTAAGCTGTATACACTCATTTGGCTAACAAATGGTGTATATTATTAATGTACACATATATAATTTGAGTAAAGGCATAACAAAATTTGTATTTACCATTCTTGTAGAAGTCAAAACTGATTTGGCTGCAACTGCTCGCTCCAGGAAGGCACAACAGTATCATCCATGGTTGAGGCAACCGTTGAATCCTGAATCACACACATCTCCATGAGGGCGTCATATGGATCTGCAGTGGCTTCTTCAAACAAGATGTCCAGAGGTACGTACAGTTGTTGGTTGTTTTCCCATCCACATTGGTATTGCCCATATAAGTTTTGATACATATCATAGTAGTTATGTCCATCTTGCATCCGGTCTTGATGAATGTAGGGTGCAGGTACTGCACCGACACACTTTATTCGAGCAAATACCCAGTATGTACCTGGCAGATACCTGGAATGCGCCGCTCCTCACCTCTGACAAGCCCCGTTGCGTTTGCCTTCCCAGCCTGGGTTCATGCCTGGCTGACGGGCGGCTGATCTGTTAAATGATAATGATTAGGATTTAATAGGCTGCAATGCTTCGCGTGTCTACCAGATGGCATAAATTCATGAATTGTAATGCAGTATATATATATATACTGTGCAGTATTGCAGCCAGTGGGAATAAAATGCTTCAATCCCTGCCTGGAAAATAACCCAATGCACTCGGGCAGAAAACAGTCACAAACCTCAATACACCCGGGTATACCCGAATTCGTGGGACTAGCCGAGCTCGAATAAAGTGTGTCGCCAGTGTATATCAGCAGATGCGACAGTCGGTGCGGCTTCAGAGTCACTGATATTAGGCAAAAATATGCTATTTAACAGAAGATATGTTACATGTTCCATGGTAAGTTTAAATGATGGCGCAACATGCCAGCATCCATATCGTTGATCTAGCCGATCATGGACACGCTCAAAACATTCATTTGTGGATAAAGTGAATCATACAGAAGTTTTAAAA
This sequence comes from Ascaphus truei, assembly GCF_040206685.1. Classification (NCBI taxonomy): domain Eukaryota; kingdom Metazoa; phylum Chordata; class Amphibia; order Anura; family Ascaphidae; genus Ascaphus; species Ascaphus truei. The sequence continues at coordinate 154,117,023 of NC_134484.1, forward strand.
TTTCGTTGTTTGGCAGGTTCTTGGTAGTAGGGATATTTCTTTTGGATCAAGTCATAGATTTTGGCCACATTTGCACTTTTCTCTGGCGTTAATTCGATTGCTTCATAAATCATATATTTGTATGATTTACGTGGATGGCTGTGCAATGTGTTAGCTTTTGCCATTTCTTCTCTCCAAGTGTACGTTGTGTTAAGTTGAATGCATACAGATGTCTCATGAATGTGTGAATAGTTACATGTTATCTTTGCGGTTTGTTCCAAGGTTATAATACAACCTAGCAGTTATACGCCTAGGATTTCTCCCACAAGAAATTTGTTACAATAATTGGCTGAAATTCTTTGGGTAAGATACTCTTTTCACAGGAATCGAAACTTTACTTTCGGCTTAGGCAATCAAAATATACAAAACAAGTAGACTCTTTGAATTAGAATAACAATGTGTGTGAAATCATCTACAGTGCTATGATGAACAGATTTCTGGTTACACTTAGCTAGATGTAACCATACACACACATCTCTCTGTTTGTCTCTTTTTCTGTTTTTCTCTCTGTCTGTTTATCGCTCTTTCTCTCTCTTTCTCTCTCTGTTTCTCTCTCTCTTTGACTCTCTCTGTTAGTCTCTCTTGATATATACATACAGTGGTGACCAACTTTATTCTAACTCGGCTAGCTCCGCGAATTTCAGAATATCCCGGTGATGTGCGGTTTTGTGTCGTTTTCGCCCGGAGTTTATAGCGTTATTTTCGCGGCTGTGATTTAAGCATTTTATTCCCGCTGGCTGCAATACTGCAATGCCGTGTAAAAACGCATGGGGGCGTTTGCGAACTGTTGTCTAATACCTTCGCGGTTCAACCTACAGTACACAGTCTGTGCGTGCGCGCGCAGTAATAGTAAAATTGCATATTTAATTTATTTGAAAGTACAGTACTGTACATGCTCAGACCCTGTTGGGGTGAAGTGAGGGGGTTCCTAACATCTGGGGGCAAAATGAATTTTAATTCTATTTTAGTTCTATGGTGAGTACTGTCTTGTTGCCGTATTATTTTGGTGGGGCTGGCTGGGTACTTCTTTAGGGGGCTGACCATTACTGTACATTAAAACTTTTCTTTTTGTTTTTCCTCAGAAAAGAAAACGGCTAATGGGGGGATTTTGATGGATAATATTATACTGTATGCTGATGTTTTCCGGCCGTACAGTATACTGTGTAATAAACCCGAATAAATAAAACTATGCATTTATTCTACATGTTCAGTATCGTTTCATTATGTGTCTTCTACAGTATACTGTACAGTGGTATACAGTGCCTAACATATATGGGCAAAAATAATTTTATTTCTAGGTGCCCTAGAACAGAAGTTCCCACGCCAATTGCCCGTTTACTTGACCGAGGCCCTAAGTAGTTCCCATGCCAATTGCGCGAATATAATGTAAAATAATCCGTTCTGTGGGTCTGAGCGGGTTGAAATTTGCCTGGTCCTCATGCGGGAGGACCCTTGCCATTTGGCAAAATATCAGCCTTCCATGACCCCTGGAACCGGATATACCAAAAGACAGTTTAAAAGCACATTACCAAAGTGGCTTTTTTTCTGCCATGCAAGTCAATGGCAGAAACCTGAAATTTAACATCACCCTGACTCCGTTCTGTTGCCACGAGAGGGTCGCAATTTGCCATGCAATCCTGCCGCAACTAGGACTACATGGTGACCGAATCTGAGCCCTCTAGGTCGAACAGAAATGGAGTTGTGGGTTCAAGGTTTCTGCTCATTCTGACTTAGCCGGTTCAAAGCTTTCTCCGCCATTACGCTCAATGGTAGGACCCTCCTTCGCTGGTGTGACCCTTTCTCGCCGCCATTACTGCTCGGACCCTGTTGGGGTCAAGTGAGGGGGTTCCTAACATCTAGGGCATAATGAATTTTATTTGTAGGTGCCCTAGAACAGAAGTTCCCACGCCAATTGACCTAGTTCCCACGCCAATTGCACGCTCATTGCTCTTTTTTTACAATCCCCTCACTTGACCCCAACAGGGTCCGAGCAGTAATGATGGCGAGAAAGGGTCACGCCGGCGAGGAGGGTCCTACCATTGAGCGTAATGGCGGAGAAAGCCTTGAACCGGCTAAGTCAGAATGAGCAGAAACCTGGAACCCACAACTCCGTTTCTGTTCGACTTAGAGGGCTCAGATTCGGTCACCATGTAGTCCTAGTTGCGGCAGGATTGCATGGCAAATTGCGACCCTCTCGTGGCAACAGAACGGAGTCAGGGTGATGTTAAAGTTCAGGTTTCTGCCATTGACTTGCATGGCAGAAAAAAAGCCACTTTGCTAATGTGCTTTTAAACTGTCTTTTGATATCTCCGGTTCCGGGGGTCGTGAAAGGCTGATATTTTGCCACTATGGCAAGGGTCCTCCCGCATGAGGACCAGGCAAATTTCAACCCGCTCAGACCCACAGAACTGATTATTTTACACTATATTCGCGCAATTGGCATGGGAACTACTTAGGGCCTCGGTCAAGTTCACGGGCAATTGGCGTGGGAACTTCTGTTCTAGGGCACCTAGAAATAAAATTCTTTTTGCCCATAGATGTTAGGCACTGTATACCACTGTACAGTATACTGTAGAAGACACATAATGAAACGATACTGAACATGTAGAATAAATGCATAGTTTTATTTACTCGGGTTTATTACACAGTATACTGTATGGCCGGAAAACATCAGCATACAGTACAATATTATCCATCGAAATCCCCCCATTAGCCATTTTGTTTTCTGAGGAAAAACAAAAAGAAAAGTTTTAATGTACGGTAATGGTCAGCCACCTAAAGAAGTACCCAGCCAGCCCCACCAAAATAATACGGCAACAAGACAGTACTCACCATAGAACTTCCCATTCAGCTGGTGCCGGCGCTGGTCCACTGCCAGTCCAGCTTTCTTCATCATCCACGTCGATAGTTTGCAGCGGGACTAGTCCACCTGTAGGCTGGAAATCGCTTAGGTACATGCAAGCTTCATCAAAACTGCACGCGAAATCCGACTCAGGCTCAGGGTTGTCACTGACAGTGGGACCGTCATTGGAAGCCGGTGCTGGTGCTGGTGCTGGTGCTGGTGCATTTCTTGGCAGCGACTGTCGCTTCTTAGTTGGTTTTAACATGACCCTTCGCCTATTGCCGCCTCCATGATCATAGATACGGGAAAAATCCGGTGACACACACCAATACCCTCCAACAAATTGGGGCTCAATATGTTGAAAACAGGGGTCGCTACATAACCTTTTCCTTACTGCACGCTTCCACGTATGAGGAGTTGGCGAAAATTTGTAAAAGTCATAGTTTTCGATAAAATAATGATAAATTTGAGCAACTGTTGCCATCTTATCATCTGTTGCATTAATCGCGGACCATATCAAATACGCATAACTTCTGTCGGGTTTTTGGAAAGCGGGCTGCACTTGAACACTCATGGTGGGTCTCTGCAGAATAGTGTAACAGAAACTGAAACTGGTCTTTGTCTTTCTTTAATATGAAAAGCCTAAATTGATACATTTTTGCAACCTCTTCCTTCAGTCTCAAGGCCAAGGCCAAGTTACAATAGCACACTGCGGTACAGTATCTTTTTTAAACGAAACACCTGCAAGCCGACACATTACTGATTCGGCGCATTACAATTCATGAATTTCTGCCATCTGGCGGACACGCGAAGCATTGCAGTCTATTAAAATCCGAACCATTATCAATAAACACATCAGCCGGGCATGACCCGTGGCTGGGAATGCAAGGTGAACGCGGCATGCGCCAGGTGAACAGCGTCGCATTCCAGGAACCAGCCAGGGACAAACCGATGATTTGTTAGAATAAAAGCTGCTGCAACAGTAGATATAGATAGATATATATCTATATATTTAGAGTGCTGCTTTCGGGGATTTTCTTAGTCTTTTGTATGTTCAATATATATGTATATATATAGATAGATATATAGATATATATATATATAGATTGGGATCTACTTTTTTAGCTTAGGTCTTTACCAGGGTTTTTTTATCCCTCAGCCGGAATAAAATGCTTCAATCCCTGCCGGGAGAATAACGCTATACACTCTGGCAGAAAACGATCACAAACCTCAATATACCCGAGTATACCCGAATTCGCGGGACTAGCCGAGCGAGAATAAAGTAATGAGGGCTAACCGCTAAGGCAATGAAGGGGTTAAACAGCCGTACCAGGTTTACTGTGGGTAGCGGGGGTGGGTGAAGGGGGTATTTGGGCCTTGTTGCTTGTTTAGTGCTTGCGGTAAGCTGCGGGTGCGCTTAGCCCCTTCACGACCGTAGCAGTTAATACCGCTACGGTCATGAAGGGGTTAAACTCTCCCGCTACCCACCCGCAAGCCCTAAACAAACCACCATTGGGGCTAATACCCCCTTCACCCACCTCCGCTACCCACAATAAAAAGAAAACACACAAAACAGCCCCACACTAACTAAAGAAATATATATATATATATATATATATATATATATATATATTACTCCAACAACACCTATACCCTCCTAACATACAGTAATGGGCAAAATGACTATTATCCACAAATGGATAATAGTGCATGTGTCCATTTAAAATACACACAGAACAATAAATACATTAAATACATATAGCACTCACCCATTTCCGGCAGCCACGATGAAGGCTATCTTCATCTTCATCCTGCCCATGCCCCATCCGCTTCTGCAAAACAGAAACAAGAATAAAAAATCCAATGTAATGTCCCCTAACCCCTTAATTACCGTAGCGGTTAATAACCTCTACAGTCATTAAGGGGTTAACCCACCATCACCCACATACCCTCCCCCACTACACCCTCACCCCATGAGGCCTAACCACCCTCACCCACTACCCACAAGGGAGGCCTACCCACATACCCTTGGGGCCAATACCCCCTCCCCCCACCCCACCACATACAGTACAATAATGTGCCAAATAACTATTATCCAGATAGGGATAATACATTATTTGGCCATTATTAAACACATTAACTAGCATAGTAAAATAAAGAAAATTCTACTGATCTCATCAATAAGAAGGCCCCGTCACCAGCACGTATACAATGTAAATGCAATGTTTTAAGTGGCATTTGAGGCATTGGATTGGCATTTGACCTTAATTACCTTTGCGGTTAGTACCCGATAAGGTGATTAAGGGGTTCATTGATATGTGAATGTCATTGCAATGTATTGGCTATGTATTATTTTGGCAACGGACCACAAGGATGATGCTGGCGACGGGGCCTTCTTATTGATGAGGTCAGTAGAATTTTCTTTATTTTACTATGCTAGTTAATGTGTTAAATAATGGCCAAATAATGTATTATCCCTATCTGGATAATAGTTATTTGGCACATTATTGTACTGTATGTGTTGGGGTGGGGGGAGGGGGTATTGGCCCCAAGGGTATGTGGTAGGACTCCCTTGTGGGTAGTGGGTGAGGGTGGTTAGGCCTCAGGGGGTGGGGGGGGTAGTGGGGGAGGGTATGTGGGTGATGGTGGGTTAACCCCTTAATGACTGTAGCGGTTAATAACCGCTATGGTGATTAAGGGGTTAGGGGACATTACATTGGATGTTTTTATTCTTGTGTCTGTTTTGCAGAAGCGGATGGGGCATTAGCAGGATGAAGATGAGGATGGCCTTCATCGTGGCAGCTGGACATTGGTGAGTGCTATATGTATTTAATGTATTTATTGTTGTTTATATATTTTAAATGGACAACTGCACTATTATCCATTTGTGGATAATAGTAATGTTGCCCATTACTGTATTGTATGTTGTGTATTGCAATGTTTATTGGGGGGCAATTGTCCCCAATAAACATACTATTATGCGTTAACCCCTTCATTGCCTTAGCGGCTATCCGCTATGGTAATGAAGCAGCATTATTGTATTTTAATAATATTGTGCGGGAGCAGGGGGTCCCCTGAGCTGAACCGCATTGATTCCCGACCCCTTACTTCCCAAATTACAGGCCCCGGTTTGGGGCATCGGTTACAGTGTCGACGCCATATTTATTGCGGGCACGTAGCGTATGGGACGCTATAAACATGGCGGCGACACTGCCCACCCGATCACACATACCGGGGCCTGTAACTCGGGAAGCAGGGGGTCCCTGGTCCACAAAGCAATGCGGTTCAGCTCAGGGGACCCCCTGCTCACTGTACAGTATTATTAAAAAAATATTCATGCTGCTTAGCTACCATAACAGATAGCCGCAAAGGTAAGCAATGATTGTGTATTGATATGTGTGTTTTATTCATAGTGTAGATGTGCAGAGGGTCTCCGGAGCTGAACCGCTTTGGTTTTAGGTCCAGGGACCCCCTGCTTCCCGAGATACAGGCCCCTTTAGGGGGTGCCGGTATCCCTCTGCTTTGTTTACACACCGCGGTCACGTGATCGGGACCTTTAAATGCAGAGGGATACCGGCACCTCATAAAGGGGCCTGTATCTCGGGAAGCAGGGGGTCCCCGGACCTGAAAGCAATGCGGTTCAGCTCCGGAGACCCCCTGCACATGTACACTATGAATAAAAATGGTTTAAAAAATAATTTTTAATGTGCCGATGTTTGCGCAGAGAGAGCGGCGGATCTCTCTCTGCTGCAGACAGATCTCGGCAGGGGACGGCTTCTCTGCAGCTTCTCGCCAGGCAGCCGTCTGGCCACCGGTTACTAGCCATTTTATCAAATGGTGGTGGCGCATTCATTCGCCAGGGATTCGGCCCTTGCAGCATACAGCGAGTTTAACACGCCAAAAACATGGCTAATTGCAAAACTGGCTAATGCATTTTTTCGCTGCTTACTGCATAGACCCCTTAGAGTGCAATTTACTGGGTACTGTCTGTTAACCCTTAGTTAACTTGTTGTGTTGTGCAATTCACATTGCAGCAACTAAACTCGGCAAGCGCCGCGCGCTCTGCACTAGCATGGATGAAGCCTTACAAATAACACAAACGGAAATAAAAGGTAAGAAAAAGAAAGACCATATAGTGTAATATGTTAATATAAATATATTAGAAACAACTAAAAAATTATTTCACTCACAAATAGACTAGAAATGCAGGCTTAGCAATGATGAGCTAATCCAGGATAGCAGATTCTTCTATATTCAATACACTGTGCTTGTCTCAATAGGAATTTCAGCTTTGAAATTTCAGCTAGTTAAACTTCATTACATTTCACTAGCAATTTCTAGACAACTTACAGAAAATATAAGATAGCAGTTTAACAGACTGCTAGGTCCCTGGAAAGTATTTTACTTTGAAGCAGTTTTGCTATATCAGCCATTTTATTTCTTTGTATAGAAAAAAACATATCTTTAAAAAAATAAATCAATGAGGCATCTTTATTAACTACACTAATACAATCTGTGCATCCATTGTGTATACTGTAGACTGACAAATATACTGTCCTAAGGCAATGCTAAATGTTGGAAAGAGAGAACAATCAATTGTTTAATTGGAAATTAAAATGTATTCTGAAAAAGAACCAATGTAATATAAAAATAATTATTCCAATAACTTTACAAAACGTTTTTAGAAATAGGAGTAAAACTAAAAAATGAATAAAATTGTTTGCCATTTAAACAGACAAACACCACACGGAAACAAACCTTTGATTCTCAGAATAGTTTCTAATTCGTATCCTCATGTATATAGTACAGTACATCTGCAAATATATCTATGCCTCCCAAACATTACTGTGCAGTACTTTCTTTAAAGCATTAAAGAAATTAATCAAGAGACTTCTAACTTTACAATTTAGTGCACTGTACCTTAGCAACCATGTTCTTGTAAAAATGTTGGGTTCTGGCCCAAGCACACAGATAGATGCGTAGTGACAGGCAGGTTAACTTAATCCCACATATCAAGCAAGGGAACTTTCTTACTTGATTAAGTGTTTATTTGGGGCAACAGCATACAAATAAAAAGGGGGGAAAAGTACTAGGGGAACACTGGGACATGAGAGCAATGGAGGGAAGTGGGCTAAATGCAAGATATAGTGATAGGTAAAAATCAGTAACTTTACCAGGATAGGAGAGATGACTGCTCTAGATGGCTGCTGGTACTAAAAGACAGCATGCTGGTCTGAGCTGATGGGAAATTAACTGGGACAATACCCCCTGGCAAGGGGAGGGGGAGCAGTCCATCCTGGTAAAAAGTCAGGGGGGTTGCCAAGGCAACTGGCTGAAGCCAAGAAACCCACAAGTGGTGTCAACATAGTTGCAACAGCTAGGCTGAGGAGTGCTGGCAGCCCGAAGACAGCGGGAAAAAACCCACAATTCTGTTCCAGGACATGTAGTGTTCTAGAAAACTAAGATAAATAAGAAAGTTAGGTACTCCTGCTTTAGCATCACTATGTGTATGTATGTTTGAAGATATAGACACATATGTGTCTATGTGTACATAGTGTATTTAGATCCTGTAACTGCTTGCTGCTCTCAGCTTGCTGGAGGGCAGGGGCATCACTCCACACAATCACTCCAAACACCAATCCCTTCCTGCCCATGCCTTTTCCCCCACCCCAAGCATGGCTAAGAAGTGCAGTAGCTCAGACAAACCGAAGCAGCCATATTAACCTCCGGTAAAATTCTTAGAGGGGGGAGTGTGTGTTTGTTGTATTATGTGTATTGGGGGGTTATTGTGTTATTGGGAGAAGTAGTATGTGTATTGGGGGAGAGGGTACTATTATGTATATTGGGGGATTGACATGTGTATTGGGGATATGTGTATTGGGGAGGGGGGTTATTATCTATAAAGGTGAATGGGGGTGTGTATCTGGGGTATTATGTGTTTTGGGAAGGGGTGTGTGTATTGAGGAGCATTATGTGTTTTGGCAGAAGGGTATTATGTATATTGGGGAGGGTTGTTATGTGTTTTGGGGGGGATATTATGTATATTGGGGAGGTTATGCGTAATGGGGGTTATGTGTTTTGGGGTAAGGGGTTATTATTAATGGGGTAGGGAGTATTATGTGTATTGGGGAGGGGGTAATGAGTTTAGGGGAGATGTGTGGGTAAGGGAGTGGGGTAAGTTAGAGAGGTGGGGGTGAGTGGGAGAGAGAGGTGTGTGGGTGAGAGAGGTAGGGGGCTGTGAGATGGAGAGGTGGGGAATGGGTGATAGAGAGGTGGGGGATGGATGAGAGAGAGGTGGGAAGGGGAGTTCATAAGAAGTGGGGGTGAGAGAGATTGGGGGTGAGAGACAGGTGAGGGGTGAGAGAGAGGATGGGGTGAGAGAGAGTTGGGAGGTATGTGAGAGAGATAGGGGGTGAGAGAAGTGGAAGGCTGAGAGAGCTAGGGTAATGAGAGCAAGAGGTTGGGGGTGAGAGAGAGAGAAGGAGTTGGGGTTTGGGAGAGAGAGAGGTGGAGTGGGTGACAGAGGGGGTGTAGGTAAGAGGGAGTGGGTTATATTGAGATGGGTGTGGTAATGAGAGAATGGGGGTGAGAGATAGGTGGGGAGTGGATGAGAGAGAGAGGTGGGCGTGTGAGAGAGAAAGGTGGGGGGTGGGTGAGAGAGGGAGGCGGAGGGTGGGTGAGTGCCAGGGTCTAGCCTGCAGTAGCCATGAACATCCACCAGAACTGCTGCTGCTCTTGCTTCCAGACTCTGAAACCTGACACCTTTGCAGCTGTCCCATGCCTCCAGCCAGACCTACAGCACCGACAAAGTTTATTGCAGCAAATGCCGCCGGTTCACCGGGATTTACTCCGGCTGGTGCTGAGGAAAGTCAGCACATCAGCCGCATCCAGCCGCGTCCCCTCCGTTCCCCCCCCCCTCCAATCCGCGCGCAATTTAAACATCTTCCCGACCCTCTAGCTGCGCCTGCTGTGCCCCTCTGCTTCCCCGCTCCCCCGCTTACCTCACTTCAAACCTTCAGGGGAGTCGGGGAAGCCGGGGAAGCCGGGGAAGCCGGGGAAGCCGGGCGCTCGCTTGACTGTGACGTCACCGACGTCACGCGAACGAGCCGCTTCCCAACGCTTCTCCACGCTGCCGCCACGCATCCTGCCGAGCGGCATTTGCTCGAATAAACTTTGTCGCTACTGTATATAAACCTTGTTTTCCTGTTCCCCCCTTGCCTGTTTATACTGGTTCCTCCAGCACCTGCTAGGTTCCTGTATTTGCTGTTGCAGCCTTTGCTGCTATTGCTGTTGATTTGTTCCTGTCTCCTGTCTCCTCGTTGACGATCTTTGCTTGTGACCCCGACAACGCTCCGACCTCTGCTTGTGACCCTGACCATTCTATATGCCGGCTGCCTCTGACCTCTACTTGTGACCCCGACTATGCTATCTGCCACCTGCCTCCGACCTCTGCTTGTGACTCCGACCACGCTATCTGCTGCCTGCCTCCAACCTCTGCTTGTGACCCCGACCATGCTCCCTGAGGTTCCTTCCACTGGGATCAACTCCAGCCGTAGATCAACCCTTCACAGAATAAACAGGCCCTACCATGTATTCCGCCGGCTCAGCTGATTATTGACTTGCAACATGCCATGTTTGGCTTCCAAGAACAACAAGGACATGTTTACCACCGTCTTGGTCACTTGGAAGAACGTGCTGCCTCCACAGAAACTGACGTACATGAACTGCGTGTAGCTATAATCTCTGCGGCTGTTCAAAGCACTGGAGCAGCATTGATGCGTTCTGTCCATGGATCCTCCAAAGGTTCACAAAGGATAAAACACACACCCTATGCGTTCAACCTTAGGCTTCCTCATGCAAACATATGCTAATCAACCCAACTCCATGTTAGTTCAGTTACAAAGGTTCAGTTACAAAGGTTTTTTTAAATAAATGTATAATTTTTGTATATCCATACTCTTCTTTTCCTTTTTGGAACCTTCACAATTTATCTAATTTGACGTATTAATATTAAGAGTGTTATCCATGTGCCAGAGTTTGTCCTGTTTTCCTTTACTGTATGTATGTAAGTATGTATGTATGTATGTATGTGTATATACTGTATATATATATATACAATGTATAGTTTGACAGTGCCTGGATGTGTACCAGCCTCACAGCAAACTCTTGATGGCACACAGATCGTCAAAAATAGTTAGCACAGATGACCTGTATAAATTGCAATTATACAAAATATATAATAGGAACTCGGATTGTGGTTAAATATAATTGGTGAGTGTGAAAGTATGAAAAAATTAAATAAAAAAATATATAAAAACATGTAAAAATGTGAAAAAACATAAAAAAGTATAAAAATCTATAAAAAAAACACAAGAATAATGAAAAAATATTATGTGTAAAAATGATCAAAATTGTTTTCCTTCACATTAATGATGGGTATTCTTTGTAAGGAAATTAGGAACGTCCGGGCTGCTTCTTCTTTGAGGTCAGCAACCTCCCAGCGATTCTAATAGAGAAAAAAGAGAAAAAGTGCCCGATCCCTGTGTAAAATCCAAATACAAAGTTTTAATAAAAAATGAGAAGACAAATGCACACTCACAATTTGTCAATGCAATAAAAGCATTGTATGGGTAAACCCATGCGCCAACATGTGTCTGCTCGCCGACCTCTTGTTTCGTTACGTCAGACCTCACTGCTGCCGGTGTGTCACGAAGAATCGTCCCTCCGGCAATTCAGATGAACAGCCTGTGGTTCCTGGCAGATTGTGTTGGTTATTTCGTGCGGCTCAGGGAATGTCTTACTGGCAATAGACGTATGAGCTGGTCCACCACCGTAGTAACCCCTCATTTACCAGTAGCAGCAGACGCGAACTGATCGTCGACGGGGCTCTTTTAAACTATTTGACAGTGTCAGTTTCATTGCATTATACAAGTGGTGGACAATACTTAATTATAAGGCTGCGATATATTGACGAGAATGGCTCTGAACGCCATCGATTTAGTCTATATACAGGTATAGGGATCACCAACGATACTACATTAGTAGATTAGTTGCAGGAATCATCTCTGTGCGCAACACGACCAATCAATGCTTTCAGCTGACACGCAGTCAGCATTGGACATCTGATACCAACTACTACCATATACTGTACCTCAGCAATTTGCTGATCATGATCTTACTGCTGCGGCAGCTTTTATTCTTACTAATCACTGGCTTTTACCTGGCATGTTCCTGGAATGCCACGCTGTTCACCTGGAGCATGCCGGGCTCCTTTTGCCTTCCCAGCCAGGGGAATGCCCGGCTGACGCGCGGTTGATGTGTTAATTAATAATGGTTCAGGATTTACTAGGCTGCAACGCTTCGCGTGTCCGCCAGATGGCATAAATTCATGACTTGTAATGCGCCGAATCAGTAATGTGTCGGCTTGCAGGTGTTTCGTTTAAAAAAGATACTGTACCACAGTGTGCCATTGTAACTTGGCCTTGGCCTTGAGACTGAAGGAAGAGTTGCCAAAATGTATCAATTTAGGCTTTTCATATTAAAGAAAGACAAAGACCAGTTTCAGTTTGTGGGAAATTCAATGGTGAGTACTGTCTTGTTGCCGTATTATTTTGGTGGGGCTGGCTGGGTACTTCTTTAGGGGGCTGACCATTACTGTACTGTACTGTACATTAAAACTTTTCTTTTTGTTTTTTCTCAGAAAAGAAAACGGCTAATGGGGGGATTTCGATGGATAATATTGTACTGTATGCTGATGTTTTCCGGCCGTACAGTATACTGTGTAATAAACCCTGAATAAATAAAACTATGCATTTATTCTACATATTCAGTATTGTTTCATTATTTGTCTTCCACAGTATACTGACAGTGGTATACAGTGCCTAACATCTATGGGCAAAAATAATTTTATTCCTAGGTGCCCTAGAACAGAAGTTCCCACGCCAATTGCCCGTGAACTTGACCGCGGCCCTAAGTAGTTCCCACGCCAATTGCGCGAACATAATGTAAAATAACCCGTTTTGTGGGTCTGAGCGGGTTGAAATTTACCTGGTCCTCATGCGGGGGGACCCTTGCCATAGTGGCAAAATATCAGCCTTGCATGACCCCCGGAACCGGAGGTACCAAAAGACAGTTTAAAAGCACATTAGCAAAGTGGCTTTTTTTCTGCCATGCAAGTCAATGGCAGAAACCTGAACTTTAACATCACCCTGACTCCGTTCTGTTGCCACGAGAGGGTCTCAATTTGCCATGCAATCCTGCCGCAACAAGGACTACATGGTGACCGAATATGGGCCCTCTAGCTCGAACCGAACCGGAGTTGTGGGTTCCAGGTTTCTGCTCATTCTGACTTAGCCGGTTCAAAGCTTTCTCCGCCATTTGCGCTCAATGGTAGGACCCTCCTCGCCGGCGTGACCCTTTCTCGCCGCCATTACTGCTGGGACCCTGTTGGGGTCAAGTGAGGGGGTTCCTAACATCTAGGGGCCAAATAAATTTTATTTCTAGGTGCCCTAAAACAAAAGTTCCCACGCCAATTGACCTAGTTCCCACGCCAATTGCTGTAGTTCCTACGCCAATTGCGCGACCAGGCAGTAAAAAAACAGTGCAGCAAGCCGCTACAGTACATTTGTTACACTGGCAAAGGAGCAGATGGAAACAATGTGAGGCAATTCAACATGGTCTTTTATTGGTGGAGTCAGTACAAAAACATTTATTTACAATATTGAAACATTTATAAAGTGCACAGCAATTCAAAACATCAACACACAATAATACTGTACATTCTGCTGCCTTTATTACATTCTTCTGCCACAAAACATTTTTGGTGCATGGGGCACAGGGAGTTAAAGTGACTTGCTTTTTATGTACTATATTTGGGGGTTGTCTTTGGGGGTTTATTCATCCAATTATTATGATTAACTGCCTTTCGAAATGACACTGCTGTTAACTATGTCAGCCACACACCTCCAGAGTTTTTAATCCCTCCCTAGCCAAGCGTCAATCGGCTGAGTCACCCTAGCTAGCCTACAGTACCATCTCCCTCTCTCCACTGGGTCGTTGATCTGCTGCATACTGTATTGGCATTGTGTTCTTAATCCGCCCATAGCCGAGCTACAAACACAGCACGCCTGCGTCTAATCACACCATCCCCCTCCCCCAACCCTTAGAGGCCTGTTGTTTGAACGGTACTGTAATGCTTTGAAAAGTCCCCTCTCGAATTTGAAATGTAAATCTGATGTGCAAAGCACTGTGAGAATTGAGAGTACACTGAGACAGTATTTCATCAGGGTGTGAAAATATTTGTCAGTCACTACTGTATGGTTTACAGTCACATGTTTTTAATACAATACAGTACATTCTTTAATATCTTTACAATAAAAATATATAAATCCTGTATACAGTATACTGTAAGTACATACTGTATAATGTAAAATAACCCGTTCTGTGGGTCTGAGCGGGTTGAAATTTACCTGGTCCCCATGCTGGAGGACCCTTGCCATAGTGGCAAAATATCAGCCTTCCAAGACCCCCGGAACCGGAGGTACCAAAAGACAGTTTAAAAGCACATTAGCAAAGTGACTTTTTTTCTGCCATGCAAGTCAATGGCAGAAACCTGAACTTTAACATCACCCTGACTCCGTTCTGTTGCCACGAGAGGGTCGCAATTTGCCATGCAATCCTGCTGCAACTAGGACTACATGGTGACCGAATATGGGCCCTCTAGCTCGAACCGAACCGGAGTTGTGGGTTCCAGGTTTCTGCTCATTCTGACTTAGCCGGTTCAAAGCTTTCTCCGCCATTTGCGCTCAATGGTAGGACCCTCCTCGCCGGCATGACCCTTTCTCGCCGCCATTACTGCTGGGACCCTGTTGGGGTCAAGTGAGGGGGTTCCTAACATCTAGCAGCCAAATAAATTTTATTTCTAGGTGCCCTAAAACAAAAGTTCCCACGCCAATTGACCTAGTTCCCACGCCAATTGCCGTAGTTCCTACGCCAATTGCGCGACCAGGCAGTAAAAAAACAGTGCAGCAAGCCGCTACAGTACATTTGTTACACTGGCAAAGGAGCAGATGGAAACAATGTGAGGCAATTCAACATGGTCTTTTATTGGTGGAGTCAGTACAAAAACATTTATTTACAATATTGAAACATTTATAAAGTGCACAGCAATTCTAACCATCAACAAAACAAAACATTTTTGGTGCATGGGTCAAAGGGAGTTAAAGTGACATTTTAAGTAACATCTCCTTTATTAAAGAAACCCAGTACTGTATACAGTACAGTGGGATGGTGCGCAACACTGTCAGTCAGACCTGCACCAGTTCAGTCCTAGAGGGCAGCAAACAGGGCAGGTTTTCAGGGCAACATTGAAAACCGTGCCTGTTTGCGGCCCTCAGGGACTGGAGTTGTGCATGTCCTGTGAAAAAAAACAATCAACAACATCTCCTTTGTTTAAGTACAGCAGGTACTGTAGGGCAAAACATGTACAGTACAATACAGTTCAGCACAACAGTATGGTCTCACTGACAGTCCTCCACATTGTCCATCCATGGCCGATTCCTTGCATGGCGCAAAACGCCATTAATGCAGTCTCTAACGCCTTTCATTACAGGATCTGTAACTGTTTAAAAGCACCGCAATTCTTCCACAATGTTTTTCCTTAAATTGGCAGGAAGGGCCTTTTTTAGGCGATTCCCATCGTAGTTCACTTTGAACACCCACTCGCAGTACAATGTGTAGGGAACATGTTGCTTAAAAATGATCAAGGGATACTTGTGGGGTACACCAGCACTCATCACCCTATACTTCTCCCTAAGCGCTGCTGTCAGATCGCGCAGGGTGATGTCGGGCACTGTTTCGATGCGAGCGGGTGTAGGTCTTTTGGGAACGGGTGTGCTTGAGGCGACGGGCGATGGTAGGATGTCAGGGAGGAAGCTTTCCTCTGGTCGTGGTCGCCGTGTTGTCTCCTGGCGTGGTCTTGACGGGGTTGTCATGTCCTCCTCAACGGCATACATGTACACTACATCTTGTGGTGGAGGGGGGGCGCTTGGTGATGGAAGGGGGTCGAAGGGCCCATTCATCACATCCATGTCACCCTCCTGCTCCAGCGTCGGGGAAACAGGGGCATTAGCACCGAGCAAATAATGTATGCCCGCAATGTCAGCCTCTATCTTCTCCATCCGTTGATCCATCCGTTGCTCCATTTGTAGCATCCGTTGATCCATCCCTTGCTCCATTTGTAGCACCCGTTGCTCCACATTTAACATGGTCTCCAGAAGCAGATCTATCTTTACCAGCACAATAGAATTCCCGGGGAGATCCAAACTTATCCCATTCAGCATCCGGTCCAACGAGCTGCTTCTTGTGCATGGCGTCTGGACATCTGGGGGGATGGGTGGGGGTTCCATGGAGAGAAGCGGCATCGATGGAGAGTGGAGGAGGTGACCTGTGGATACCCGGTAGAGGAGAAGCGGCAGCGTCGTCGAAGAGGGATGGAGAAGGCGACCTTTGGATTTCCGGGCGTGAAGCAGAGTCATCTAAGCGCAAAGGAGAAAGTGACCCGTGGATTTGAGAGGCGGCAGCGTCGTCAGATGGAACCGGAGAAGATGGGGGTTGAGAAGACGGGATGAAGATTTCCGGGACAGCTAAAGCAGAGTCGTCGAAGCATATGGGAGGAAGTGGTCTGCGGGTCCGATGGGTTGGCTGCCATTCGTTTTGCGTAGAGAGCGTATTACCGTATATCTTCTTCACATAATGAGGCTTACGTCTAAGAAAACACTTAGCCTCTGGGGTCAGCAGAAGGTTTTCTTTATTGGCCTTAGCCTGTCGCTTTGCCCTTGGCGTGGAAACGGCTCCTGCCTTTCGCTTTTTCAGCATGACAGGCACGCCAGATGTGAGTGGGTTCTTGGGTCCATAAAACCGGGGATGCTCCATGGAAACAGGTGGCACAATGCAGTACAGTATCTGGACAAGGGCAAGTTCAGAGAAAGATCCTGGAGTGGTGGCCTATGCAAAGTGTGTGACCTTTTATGCATGGCGGCCAGGTACAGGTGTTTAAAGTGGGCGTGTGAGTCATTACCGTATAAATACACCATCCATTTTGTGGATTGACTGCACATAGAATATACATCGACTAAACATCGAATATACATTCTTGTGTTTGTATTTCTTTCCACTCGCAGCAATGCCTGTTAAAAAGATTTCAAAGGATCTCAGCATGCGAATTAAGGAGATGTACAGGAGCGGACACCGAATTGCTGCTATCCAACGCTGGCTAGCTACTTCTGACCTCATTGTGCCATTAACCACCGTGAGCTATCATGCACAAGGAAAAAACAGAGACCGGAAAAAGGCACCAAGGGTAACAAACGCGTAAGTATATTTATAAAACTTAACAAAAAAAATATAGAAAACTGTACTGTACATCTACAGTACAGTTCTGTATCTACTGTAATACTGTTGTTATTTCTGTTGATTTATATTACAACATACTGTACAGTAGTTTGTCTATTTATATTTATACAGTAGTACAGCAGTATACATTTTTTGTATATTTCAATTAATCTTACAACGGTATATACTGAATAGGATGTACTGTATATTTATATTAAAACAGTATATTTATTTGGTATATTTATATTTATAGTACAACAGTACAACAGTATATATATTTTGTCTATTTATATTTATAGTACAGCAGTATACATTTTTTGTATATTTCAATTAATCTTACAACGGTATATACTGAATAGGATGTACTGTATATTTATATTTATATTAAAACAGTATATTTATTTGGTATATTTATATTTAAATAACAACAGTATATATATTTTGTCTATTTATATTTATAGTACAGCAGTATACATTTTTTGTATATTTCAATTAATCTTACAACGGTATATACTGAATAGGATGTACTGTATATTTATATTTATATTAAAACAGTATATTTATTTGGTATATTTATATTTATAGTACAACAGTATACAGTACTGTATATATTTTGTCTATTTATACAGTATTTAATGTACTGTATATTACAACATTACATTTATATACATTTTATATTGCTGCATATTAATACAACAATATAATTTATTTACATTGTAGGGAGACAACTCTTCTGGTGGACAAAATAAGTGAGGAGAATGATGAGAGAAGTGCATTAAGGGTCAAATACACTCTGCAGGAAAAGCACAATATGACTGTAGCCGAGAGCAGCATAAAAAAGATGAGACGCAGCATTGGATGGAAATATGGACGTGTGAGGTTAGTACTGGACAGTACAGGAGGTAAAAAGTGTTGTTTTGCAAACTGTACTGCACTGTGCCGTGAATTTTTTTTATTTCTTGTCATTACAGAGCGTACCCCATGATACGGGACGCAAACAAAATCAAGAGAGTGCTCCAGGCCCAGGCATGGATCGACAGCGGGGAGACTTTCCAGGATTGCATCTTCACTGATGAGTCTACTGTGTCGCTGGAGAGATTTGCACGATTTGCGTTCCACAAAAAAGGCCACTTATCTTTGAAGCCGCGGCCAAAAAACCCTGTGAAGCTGCATGTGTGGGGTGCCATCTCTAGGCGTGGACCGGGATGCATTGTCATCTTTGAAGGTAAAATGTATCAAATATAATGTCGCCTAATGCACTGTAGACTAATGTCAAGACTAGTGTTGCCTTACCGTATGCACTGTACTGAACTATTGTGCAGTTTTTTGAGCACTTTTCTTTTCTTGCTATAGGAATCATGAATAAAGCTTACTTCCAAGACAACATTGTGCCCGAGATAGTGCAATACATCATACGCGACTTCACCAATGGTCACCGCTTCTACCAGGATAACTATCCCAAGCACACTGCGTCAACGGCGCATATCCTTGAGCGCGGCATCAACTGGGTGAAGACGCCAGCGGAGAAAGTGCAGTAGACCGTGTCCCATTTTTGTTCCCCACTGTTTTTAGCTCTTAAACCAATTGTCCTTTCTTTCCAATGACAGGTCGCCAGACTTCAATCCGATCGAAATGGTCTGGCATCAGCTGAAGGACCATATCCGGAAAGAGGTGAAACCCTCCAAAAAGGACGAGTTGTTGAAAGGCATACTGAGTTTTTGGAACGATGTACTCACCGTGGAACGCTGCAATAAATATATAGACCATATTGCCACTGTGTTGCCAATTGTCATCGCGCGTAATGGGCAAGCATCAGGAAAGTAGTACTGTGCTGTAGTATTGTAAGTACAGAATGTTACAGGTAAGTATGGCAAAGATTTTTTCTTTCCAGAGAGTAAAAGTACTGTATACAGTAGTTAGTTTTTTCTTTACAGAGAGAGCAGCACCAGCCATCAGGTTACAGTACATAGAATTTAACAGTAGTCAGAGTATACAGTAGTTCCAGTACAGTATACAGTACACTAGTTTGACAGTACTACAGTAACTGCCTTCCAAAGTAACTGCCCCATTTTTTTTCTTTCCAGAGAAAGCTGCACCAGCCACCTACTTTACAGTAGTTCTGCCATAATACAGTACAGTAACTGCACACATTTTTGGTTTTCTTGTCGTTCCAGGAAAAACGGTGGCCTAGGGGGATGGGGGCGTTGTGTCCAGTCAAATCTGCTTGTACAGTCAAATGTACAGTATATAAACAGCAGCAATGATGTACACAAAACCTCTCCTCTCTCAATGAACTACTGTACTGCAGATAGAATGAGGAAAAGATAAAGACTAAAGAAAAATTAATTTTACTATACAGTATATACAGTACAGTATATTATACAGTACATTACAGTACTGTATATACTGTAGTATTAACTAATATTCTTATAAATGTGCATTACTCATGTTTCCCCATGTTTCACAAAGGTTTTCCAAATGGTTATCCAATTTCAAGCTGCCAAAATAACGTAATAAAGACTGCATTACTGTATGTATTATTCCTGATTATTTTTAAAATAAAATAAATATTTATTCACTTTCCTGCGAATCATAATCATTTACAGCCACCCCTACAGTGCACCAATGAATTATTTTATTTATTTATTTAAAAAATATTTTACCAGGATTTATATATTTTTATTTTAAAGATATTAAAGAATGTACTGTATTGTATTAAAAACATGTGACTGTAAACCATACAGTAGTGACTGACAAATATTTTCACACCCTGATGAAATACTGTCTCAGTGTACTCTCAATTCTCACAGTGCTTTGCACATCAGATTTACATTTCAAATTCGAGAGGGGACTTTTCAAAGCATTACCGTTCAAACAACAGGCCTCTAAGGCTTGGGGGAGGGGGATGGTGTGATTAGAAGCAGGCGTGCTGAGTGTTTGGAGCTCGGCTATGGGCGGATTAAGAACAGAATGCCAATATGCTTGGCTAGGGAGGGATTAAAAACTCTGGAGGTGTGTGGCTGACATAGTTAACAGCAGTGTCATTTCAAAAGGCAGTTAATCATAATAATTGGATGAATAAACCCCCAAAGACAACCCCCAAATATAGTACATAAAAAGCAAGTCACTTTAACTCCCTGTGCCTCATGCACCAAAAATGTTTTGTGGCAGAAGAATGTAATAAAGGCAGCAGAATGTACAGTATTATTGTGTGTTGATGTTTTGAATTGCTGTGCACTTTATAAAAGTTTCAATATTGTAAATAAATGTTTTTGTACTGACTCCACCAATAAAAGACCATGTTGAATTGCCTCACATTGTTTCCATTTGCTCCTAGGCCAGTGTAACAAATGTACTGTAGCGGCTTGCGGCACTGTTTTTTTACTGCCTGGTCGCGCAATTGGCGTATGAACTACGGCAATTGGCGTGGGAACTAGGTCAATTGGCGTTTGAACTTTTGTTTTAGGGCACCTAGAAATAAAATTTATTTGGCCCCTAGATCTTAGGAACCCCCTCACTTGACCCCAACAGGGTCCCAGCAGTAAAGGCGACGAGAAAGGGTCACGCCGGCGAGGAGGGTCCTACCATTGAGCGCAAATAGCGGAGAAAGCTTTGAACCGGCTAAGTCAGAATGAGCAGAAACCTGGAACCCACAACTCCGGTTCGGTTCGAGCTAGAGGGCCCATATTCGGTCACCATGTAGTCCTAGTTGCGGCAGGATTGCATGGCAAATTGCGACCCTCTCGTGGCAACAGAACGGAGTCAGAGTGATAAAGTTCAGGTTTCTGCCATTGACTTGCATGGCAGAAAAAAAGCCACTTTGATAATGTGCTTTTAAACTGTCTTTTGGTACCTCCGGTTCCGGGGGTCTTGGAAGGCTGATATTTTGCCACTATGGCAAGGGTCCTCCAGCATGGGGACCAGGTAAATTTCAACCCGCTCAGACCCACAGAACGGGTTATTTTACATTATACAGTATGTACTTACAGTATACTGTATACAGGATTTATATATTTTTATTTTAAAGATATTAAAGAATGTACTGTATTGTATTAAAAACATGTGACTGTAAACCATACAGTAGTGACTGACAAATATTTTCACACCCTGATGAAATACTGTCTCAGTGTACTCTCAATTCTCACAGTGCTTTGCACATCAGATTTACATTTCAAATTCGAGAGGGGACTTTTCAAAGCATTACAGTACCGTTCAAACAACAGGCCTCTAAGGGTTGGGGGAGGGGGATGGTGTGATTAGACGCAGGCGTGCTGTGTTTGTAGCTCGGCTATGGGCGGATTAAGAACACAATGCCAATACAGTATGCAGCAGATCAACGACCCAGTGGAGAGAGGGGGATGGTACTGTAGGCTAGCTAGGGTGACTCAGCCGATTGACGCTTGGCTAGGGAGGGATTAAAAACTCTGGAGGTGTGTGGCTGACATAGTTAACAGCAGTGTCATTTCGAAAGGCAGTTAATCATAATAATTGGATGAATAAACCCCCAAAGACAACCCCCAAATATAGTACATAAAAAGCAAGTCACTTTAACTCCCTGTGCCCCATGCACCAAAAATGTTTTGTGGCAGAAGAATGTAATAAAGGCAGCAGAATGTACAGTATTATTGTGTGTTGATGTTTTGAATTGCTGTGCACTTTATAAATGTTTCAATATTGTAAATAAATGTTTTTGTACTGACTCCACCAATAAAAGACCATGTTGAATTGCCTCACATTGTTTCCATCTGCTCCTTTGCCAGTGTAAAAAATGTACTGTAGCGGCTTGCTGCACTGTTTTTTTACTGCCTGGTCGCGCAATTGGCGTAGGAACTACGTCAATTGGCGTGGGAACTAGGTCAATTGGCGTGGGAACTTTTGTTTTAGGGCACCTAGAAATAAAATTTATTTGACCCCTAGATGTTAGGAACCCCCTCACTTGACCCCAACAGGGTCCCAGCAGTAATGGCGACGAGAAAGGGTCACGCCGGCGAGAAGGGTCCTACCATTGAGCGCAAATGGCGGAGAAAGCTTTGAACCGGCTAAGTCAGAATGAGCAGAAACATGGAACCCACAACTCCGGTTCGGTTCGAGCTAGAGGGCCCATATTCGGTCACCATGTAGTCCTCGTTGCGGCAGGATTGCATGGCAAATTGCGACCCTCTCGTGGCAACAGAACGGAGTCAGGGTGATGTTAAAGTTCAGGTTTCTGCCATTGACTTGCATGGCAGAAAAAAAGCCACTTTGCTAATGTGCTTTTAAACTGTCTTTTGGTACCTCCGGTTCCGGGGGTCGTGCAAGGCTGATATTTTGCCACTATGGCAAGGGTCCCCCCGCATGAGGACCAGGTAAATTTCAACCCGCTCAGACCCATAGAACGGGTTATTTTACATTATATTCACGCAATTGGCGTGGGAACTACTTAGGGCCGCGGTCAAGTTCACGGGCAATTGGCGTGGGAACTTCTGTTCTAGGGCACCTAGGAATAAAATTATTTTTGCCCATAGATGTTAGGCACTGTATACCACTGTCAGTATACTGTGGAAGACAAATAATGAAACGATACTGAATATGTAGAATAAATGCATAGTTTTATTTAATCAGGGTTTATAACACAGTATACTGTACGGCCGGAAAACATCAGCATACAGTACAATATTATCCATCAAAATCCCCCCATTAGCCGTTTTCTTTTCTGAGGAAAAAAAAGAAAAGTTTTAATGTACAGTAATGGTCAGCCCCCTAAAGAAGTTCCCAGCCAGCCCCACCAAAATAATAAGGCAACAAGACAGTACTCGAAATAGAATTAAAATTAATTTTCCCCCAGATGTTAGGAACCCCCTCACTTCACCCCAACAGGGTCCGAGCATGTACTGTACTGTACTTTCAAATAAATTAAATATGCAATTTTACTATTACTGTGCGCGCACGCACAGACTGTGTACTGCAGGTTGAACCGCGAAGGTATTAGACTTCAGAGACAACAGCTCGCAAACGCCCCCATGCGTTTTTACACGGCATTGCAGTATTGCAGCTAGCGGGAATAAAATGCTTAAATCACAGCCGCGAAAATAACGCTATATACCCCGGGAGAAAACGACACAAAACCGCACATCACCGGGGTCCTCTGAAATTCGCGGAGCTAGCCAAGTAAGAATAAAGTTGGTCGCCAGTGTACCTTCCATGCTAACTGAAACCACGGAGGTTCAGTGTATGGGCTAATACACAGCTTAACTAATAGGCAACACATTCCTATAGGGTGTTTAGGCAGAATAGCTGCAGCTGATTCGGCCTCCACCCTATATAGCCATGCTGTGTTATTTAGGGTAAGAGATAGACTAACAACCTCAAACATTGCAGTATACTTTGCTGTTCCAGGCTATATTATATAGCATTTGGACATAATTAATCTGCAGCCTTACACCACTATATTCCTCTCCCTGGCCAGGGGGGAATATAACTACCTATTTACACGAGTAATCTGACACTGCCATCTCTAGACTGACAATAGGGGTCTATCCATTGGTAGCGACCCGCTACAGCTGGCACTATTCCAGCTATCTGACACAAAGTGTCATCACTACCAGTGACACACTTTGAGTCATTTGACAGAGTGTGTAATGATCAATTTTTACTCCATTCTACGCACCAATTTATTTTAACATTTATTTCAATAAAGATTTTTTAAATAATACATTCATCACTATAGATAACTGAGTGCTACTTTAACTGAGTTCTTTCTTTTCTGGTGAAATATATGATAGATAATGCACATGATGTTTGAAGAGACAGGACCTTGCTCCAATGTTTGTGGTATCACCCTTCCGATGTGGAGCAGTAGTAACCATGGGCGTCCGCAGGAGGGGGCAAGGGGGGTGCTTGCCCCCCCTGGATACAGGGCCACCAACAGGGGGGCACAGGGGGTACAAAGGGTACTGCTTCCCGGGCCCCGTGGGTCAGGCCGGGCCCCCTGCGCGGCCGGGCACCAGTTAATTAAATACATTTTAAATTAAAAAGTTTAAAAAAATGGCGCCTATTCCCCGTGGTCCCGGCGCGCATGCGCAGGTCAAGCAGGGCCCACTTCCCCCCGCTCCCAAAGTGGGACGGAGGAGGAAGTACAAGCCAAGCTCCTCTGCGGCCCGCTTCCCCCCCTTGGCCAGCTTCCCGCGCACCCACCTCCCACGTGCCCCCCGGCCCACCTACCGTGGCCTTGCCCCCCCCCCCCGAGCCCACCTCCCATGCCCCCACCGAGCCCTCCTCCCGTGCCCCCTCCCCAAGCCCACCTCCCGTCCCTGGCAGCTGCCGTGGGGTTATCGGGGGCAGAAGGGGATATCGGGGGCAGGAGGGGGAAGCGTCCGGCGACAAGCTGCACCCACCCGGTCAAGGTTAGTCACCCCACCCAGTCACTGTCACCCACTGTCACTGTCACCCACTGTCACCATCACCCACTGTCACCATCACCCACTGTCACTGTCATCCACTGTCACCGTTACCCACTGTCACCATTACCCACTGTCAACGTCAACCACTGTCACTGTCACCCACCCAGTTACTGTCACTCACCAAGTCACTGTCACCCACCTAGTCACTGTCAAGTCACTGTCCCACCCAGTCACTGTCTCCCACCCACCCACTGTCTCCCACCCACCCAGTAACTGTCTCCCACCCACCCAGTCACTGTCTCCCACCCACCCAGTCACTGTCACCCAGTCACTCTCTCCCACCGTCATTCACCCACCCCCCATCATTCAGCCACCCAAATTCCATATTCACCCACCCACCCACTGTCATTCACCCACTGTCATTCACCCATCCACCCACTCACTCACTGTCATTCACCCACCCACCATCATTCATCCACCCACCTACCGTCATTATCCCACCCACCCACCGTCATTCAACTGTCATTCACCCACCCACCGTCATTCACCCACCCACCCACTGTCATTCACCCACCGACCCACCGTCATTCACCCACCCACCCACTGTCATTCACCCACTCACCCACTGTCATTCTACTGTCATTCACCCACTCACCCACCCAGGCAGGCAGGCAGACACATGTCTTTTGTTGAAAATATAAAAATAAACAGGTTGCATTGTAATGTTTTATTCTGTATCACAATAAGAAAACAGTTAAGTAAAAGTTGCGCTCTAAAAGATATTTTTTTCGTGGTAGGTGCGCTATGGGTTCGGGGGGGGCGCTATGGGTTCAGGGGGGCCTGCTCCTTTCATTTGTCCTGGGCCTCATGATTTCTGTTGGCGGCTCTGCCTTGATCACTCGCAGTCCTGGGCTGTTTTTGGCATTTATGGCGCCGTACAAACAGACTCTGGGTGGACCGGGACGGAGGTGGGTGGACCGGGACGGAGGTGGGTGGGTGCCCCTGGCGCCGCGGCAGGCAGCTAGTGGTAGGCTAGCCTATGCTACTACGCAGGAGGAAGCGCAGCGCACTGTCATTGGTAGCACTCGGGAGTGATGCGGCTCTCATTGGTAACACTACCTACCAATGAAAGCCGTCTCACTCCCAAGTCGGGACCAATCTGTGCCACAGCCAGGACCGCCATTGCGCTGCGGTTATAAATTATGCCCCCCCCTGAAAAAATTTCTGCGGACGCCCATGGTAGTAACCTTACACTTTTCATTGAAACTTCAACTTCATTATGTTCCTCATTAGCGCTAAAGGTCTACTTTTTGAATATATCTATATATATATATATAGATAATACAGCTGAACACCATTATAACGCGGTGCTTGGGATCCACATATTGCCACCACGTTATAATGGGGATCACGGAAAAAAATGGCCGCTATGCCCGATCATGGGTTTCATCGGAGGGGAGTGTGTCTGTGTGAGGTGAGGAGAGGGGGAGGAGCCAGCAGCAGCGACAGCAGCACCAGTGGCAGCAACATGATCCCCACGATCAAGAGAGGTAGGAGATGTGTCAGTCTGGCGCCAATCAGCACATTGTCCGGGTAGTTACCCAGGGTAACTGTGACTTTGTTGTTGTCCCGTGCAGATGCTCAGCTTCATGCCTTGCTGGTGTGTGTGTGATGGGGGAGGTCTTCTCTTTTTCTTTCTCTCTCCTTCTCTCCTGTTTGTGCTAGAACAATCTAGATGGACATTTATGGGAGCAGACAAAAGCCTCAGTCTGAGTGGGTAAAGTCCTTTTGAGGCTTGGGAAGGGTTTTGCGTCTGCTCTTTGTATTTATGGTTTTGGAGTGCTTGACTTGGACCTGAGTGCTGCTGTAGCATTTATACGGGGTGTGGGAAAATGTTAGTCTGTGGTTAAACAATTTGTCTGTGTTACATTGTTGCCAACTTGCCCTGAAATTCAGTGAGTCTCCTGAAAAGATTTCTAGTCTCCGCCTCTTGTGTTTTCTCCTGCAGAAAGATGAATAGGCACAGCGGGTGGTTTGTCTAAAGCACCCAGAAAATGTGTTTGTAGTTCTTTAAAATTGTGTTGTGGGGGAATTTTCATTTTTTTTTTTCCAACCAAAAATGTTTTTATTGAGCGCATGGTACATTCATTACAGTCGCTGCCAACCCAATGTCATACATATATGTAATCATGACTACTCATTATTAATGTACAACTCAAAACTGACTTACTTGGGAGACGTACTGACGAACATGATCATAGACAAGACACATACTGGAGGGGGAGGGAAGTGGAAGGGGGGGGAAAGGTAAAATGTAGCAGTCCTTGGATGTT
Source organism: Ascaphus truei (assembly GCF_040206685.1). Lineage (NCBI taxonomy): Eukaryota > Metazoa > Chordata > Amphibia > Anura > Ascaphidae > Ascaphus > Ascaphus truei. The sequence goes on from NC_134484.1 coordinate 154,144,007, forward strand.
ATCGATTCTCTGGAGCGTCGCAGGAAGAGTCCAATAATGGTGGCCCCTGGGATGGGGTATCAATCTGAGGGTCCCGCCTTTTCTCTGCTCGAGTAATTATGTTGAAACTAACCTTCCGACCTATCTATCTATCGGACTGGCCTAGCGTCTTGTCTCAATTAGTTTGTATACGTCAATCTAGTGTCTTCCAGCATCAAGGGAGAATGCGTCAATAACTATTAAAGCAATATGTTAGTGGCACTGACCCCCGGGATATCCATTTGGGCCAACCAAGGCGTCCAAACTTTGAGGAATTTTGTGCCGGTGTCATTAACCAAACTTGTTAATTGCTCCATCTGGCAGACATACCAAATTCTATTCCTGATTTGTGGGATATTGGGTACATCGGGCTGCTTCCACAATGCTGTGATTTCACACCTCAGGGCAGTTGCAAAATGTGCAATTAATTTATGTGCCGATCTGTTTAGCCCCCGGGTGCGTCTGGCCAGCAAAAACAACCAGGGGTCCAAAGGGACCGCACAACCGAGAATTCTCTGGAGCCAATTCCTGATGCTTTCCCAAATTGGGGTTAACTTTGGGCAACTCCACAGCATGTGCAGCAAGTCTGCCTGTTCCCCACATTGTTTGGGGCACAATGGGGGGTAATTCTTGACAAACTTCGATAATCATAGTGGGGTCAGATACCATCTCATTAGGACATTATACGCATTCTCCCTTAATGTGGTGCATACAGAACTTTTAGATGCTGCGGTAACTATATGGTCCCAGTCCTCGTCCTCTAACTTCTCTCCTAAGTCCCTCTCACAGTTGGCTCTGTAACTCAGTACCCCGTCATCGTCAGTCGCTGGGGAGACTACCTCTCTGTATATACCAGAGATAAGTCCACTGGTATCTGTCCCTCTGGAGCAGAGCTGTTCGAAATTGGTGCGCTTAGGGCGAATTGGGAATTTAGAATAGAATGCTCTTATCTGGAGGTAACTAAAAAATTCTGAGTTTGGAGCTGCTTTTTCAGATTTCATTTGCTCAAACGATTTTATTGTTATCCGTCCCTCCAGATGTACTAGGCGAGTGTAGCCTTTTTGTTTCCGTATTATAAAGTCTTTACTGTGCAGTCCCGGAGCGAAATCAGGGTTCCACAAGATGGGGGTCATCAAGGAGTGCTGTCGTGTAAGGACAAATCTAAACCTACTCTTATCCCAGACTGCCAAAGAGCTGCTGACCGCGGAGAGCGGATTGCTTATGGTTTTATGCACCATTTTTGGTAGCCATATTAGGTCCTGCAGCGCCACCGGGGCGCAACAATCCGCCTCCAGTTCCACCCATTTGCTTTTAGTCTTGGCTGAGTGTGCCACTGGGTAATTTGGGATAATTGAGCCGCTCGGAAATACGATAACAGGCAAGGTACCGCTAACCCTCCTCTTGTTGTGGGCCGAATCATTGTACTAGTTTTAATGCGGGGGTTTTTATTACCCCAGACGAATTTCACCATTGCGGACTGTAGTCGGAGGATGTCTTCTTTAATTATAGGGATCGGTAGGGTTTGAAATAGGTACAGGATTCTGGGGAGGAGATTCATTTTGAGAGTCGGGATTTTACCGATCCAGGATATGCTGTACCCTGCCCACTTCCGGAGATCCTCCTTCAGAGTCCGTATTAGTCTGGGGTAATTTGCATTATAGAGGGTGTCGAATTGCTTTGTGATATTTACCCCTAGGTATTTAATGGAGGAGGTTTGCCATTTGAAATTAAAATTCAGCGTGATCAGTTTTTCAGTGACTTTAGGTAAGTTTATGTTTAAGGCTTCAGATTTTGCCTGGTTAAATTTGAACCCTGATACTGCGTTGAACTCCCCTAATATACTGAAGACATTTGGCAGAGAGGTGAGGGGCTCTGATATTGTTAGTATCACGTCATCAGCATACAGGGCCACTTTATGTGGCTGCTCCCCAATTTGGATACCCGTTATGTTTGGATTAAGGCGAATTTGTGCCGCGAGGGGCTCAATACATAAGGCGAAAAGAAGGGGGGATAGGGAGCATCCCCGTCTGGTGCTGCTCTGAATCCGGAATTCGCCCGACGGGAAGCCTTGGTGCCTGACCTTTGCCGTCGGCCCCTGGTACAGAGCGAGAATTGCCTCTAACAATATCCCCCCAAACCCGAACTCCCCAAGCGTCTCTCTCAGGTAGGGCCAGTCGATTCTATCGAATGCTTTCTCTGCATCGAGACTAAGCATCATCGACGGGATATTTTTTTTTGTGCAAGATCAATCAAGTCTATGATTCGCCTAGTGTTATCTGATGCCTGTCTCCCACAGATGAACCCTACTTGATCAGGGTGGACCAACCGCGGCAACACCTGGTTAAGGTGATTAGCCAATAATTTGGAAAACATTTTGGTGTCTGAATTAATCAGGGAGATGGGTCGGTAGCTTTTACAGTCCACTGGGTCCTTCCCCTGTTTGTGAATCACAGAGATAGACGCCTGGAGCATCGAGGCCGGGATTGGGGCACCATCCATGAATGAGTTACACAACTTTAGCAGATGGGGAGCTAACAGATTCCGAAATTTTTTATAGTATAGATTGGAGAAGCCATCTGGGCCAGGGGCTTTGGATACTTTCAGTGATTTCATTACACCCAGTAGCTCCTCCATAGTGAAGTCTGCATGTAGTGCGTCCCCCTCCTCTCTGGACAATTTAGGTAGTTTGGACTCTTTTAAGAATGTCTTCAGACGAGCCTGAGTGGTTTTATTGTGGACCACTTTCGCACCGTCATATAGGGTCTCGTAGTATGATTTGAATTCCTCTACTATTAATTTAGGGTCGGACGTGAGATTCCCTTGTGCTGTCCGGATGGACTGAATTTGGGAGACTTGATTTTTGTCTCGAAGCTTATTGGCAAGTAGGGTATCTGGCTTGTTCGCTTTTTCGTAAAATTTCCGTTTGGACCAGGACAGCTCTTTCTCAGCACGGGAAGCCATCAGCAAGTTCAGTTTAGTTTTAGTATCTAACAACTCCTTAAGGGTCGTTGCATTTTTGTTATTTTTGTGCAGGGTTGACAGGACCACCAATTCAGTTTTCAATTGCATAATTTTTGCGTCCTTCTCCCTCTTCCACTTACACGCAATCCCAATGAGTTCTCCTCTCAGAGTTGCCTTATGGGCTTCCCGTATTCTCCTGAAAGTAAACCCTGATTCTATCCCCCACTTTTTGTGAAATTTCGGGGATTTTCAACAGTACTTCATTTAGTTTCCAGTTCACTCCTTGTCTGTCCAGACTAAATGCTGTGCACCGCAGCTCAATCGGCGCATGATCTGACCACAAAATATCGTGGATTCCCGAGTGGGAGATCTGCGAGACCATTCTGCTAGACACAAAGAGATAGTCTAACCTACTGTATCTGTCGTGGGGGTGGGAGTAAAATGTAAAACCTTTTTCAGTGTGGTGCTGCTCTCGCCAAACATCTAATAGATTATTGGTTCTCAGTCCTCTGTTCCATGCTGCCCTAACTTTTGACCAACTGTGCCCCTCTGGGGTGCATCTATCCAGCAGTGGGTCAAGAGTCTGATTAAAGTCTGCCCTAGGATCGTGCTCCCCTGAGCCATCCTTCCAAGGACGGAGAAAAATCTCTCTAGGAAAGCCTCCGCGTTGTAACTTGGGGCATATACATTTGCCAGCGTAACAAGCTGGCCCTGTATTTCCCCTGTGACAATCAAGAATCGGCCGTTCTTGTCTTTTTTAATGGTTTGCACCTTGATCGGGAGCCGGTTGTAGACCAGAATAGCCACCCCTCGCTTTTTTTTGCTAGCAGAGGACGAGAACCATGTTTTATACTTGTAGTCAATGTATTTCGGAGAGAGCTGGTTTTAGAGAAATGCGTCTCTTGTAGCATTAGAATGTCAGGGTCGGTCTTTTTATAGTCCGTCATTGCTAATTTTCAGTTGAGCGAGACCCCGCTCCCCAAATCGCTTTCTTTGCCCCTCCTGGGCGTTCAGCCTGGGTGGAGTCCGGGATGGTACGCCGTCCCCCTCTCCCACCCCAAGTGGCTGGCCTAGTGGGGACTTTCATGGGCCTTCTGCAGGGTATCCCCCCTGCACCCATGTTGAGTCAAATGCGCAAGACCATCCTGGGGGGCAACTCCCCCCCTCCTTTGTCGTCTCAAGTAAACTCCAATATAAAACAACGCTTTAGTTGTGAAACTGCTAACCTTACCCTTTAAATTGATAGATTGCCAATTATCAACTTTCCTTAATCCCATTCCCCCCCCATCCTTTTTTTTGTTGTTTGTTTTTGTTTTTTTTTGTTTTGTTTCCCCTCCCCCTTTCTCCTCCCCCCCCTCCCTCTCACCCCCCCTCAACTGCATTCATCTACCTCGGTGCTAAACTGCCCCAATGCCGATGTTCCTCTATGTTGTAATGTGGGGGACCCCCTTGTGTCACTGTGTATCAGTGGCAGATATCTTTAGCCCCTGTACCCAGTGTCGCTATGTGGCTCTCACGAGGGGGGGAGTTATCTGTCTTGATCACAGCCTTTATTATTGCCGCAGACTCTATGCTCCGGGCTCCTGACTGTGGTCGCGGCAATGTCTTTTGTACATCTCCCCCTTGAACCCTGTCTTCCTCTGTGTGTGCCGCCTCATCTCACGGGATCTCAGTGGTTTTCACCGGCCGCCAATGACGTCATCCGAATCTGCCACTGTGCCCCCTCCAAGATGGTGGCCGCCCCACTTCCGGTGATGTCCTTCCGGGGGCCGCCATTTTCCATGGTAGAGCCCGCGAAGGAGGACGTCTCTGCACCTGCTCTCCTGCTGGGGTAAGCTCCTCTTCCGTAAAGACGCCATGCGGTCCGCTCAGTCCAGCAGTGCCATCATGGCCAATTTGCATTCCATTTCCAATCGCCATTTTTAACCGCAGATAAGGGTTTATTATTTTGGATGTTTCCCTCCTCTTCTCTTTTTACAGCATGTGTCTCCGGACTTTATCGGAATGGGGCCCCCATAGGATGTTAGTCCTTTAGTTCAGAGTTTGTTATCTCTTGGGGAACTCAGTTCAGGGAGGAACTTTGTGAAACTGGCAATCACTGGTTTGAAAACTGGTAAACTGTAACTGGACTTTTGGGAGTCCTGGTGAACCCCTCATATTTCCTCTGGGGCTTCGTTATCCCGGTTTGATTTGGACGGGCCAGCAGTCCTCCATTCTGATTCTTCTCGTTGCTCCCCCCTGGGGCTTTTGGGCAGGCCTTCCTTCCCCCCTATTTTGTTTAGGAAGTCAGCGCTTTCCTCCATCTCTTTCATTGATGTGGCCTTCCCGTTTCTTATGACAAGTAGGCCAAACGGGAAGGTACAGCGGTATCGTATTTCCCGGTCTCTGAGCAATCTGTTGACCGGTTGTAGTGCCCTTCTCCTTGCCAACGTGACTGGTGAGAGGTCCTGAAATAGCTGTAGCGTGACATCCTCAAACCGGCAGGAGCCCTCAAACTTGGTATTCTTGAAGACCGCTTCCCTGGTCTTAAAGTAATGCAGCCTAGCGATCACGTCGCGCGGCTGCTCCGTTGCTGCAGGGCGGTTTCTGAGGGCTCTGTGGCAGCGATCCATAGCTAATTCAGCTTCTGAGAGGTCGGGCAGCAGCATCGCGAGCCATCTGGAGACAAACCCCTTCACGTCCGTGGTAGCCTCGGGGATGCCGCGAACTCGTATATTATTGCGCCTCTCCCGGTTTTCGGCATCCTCCTGCCTGTTGGTTATCTCCGCTATTTGGGCCTACATATATGTTGCCCTTTTGTCCGATTTCTTAAGCTGTTTCGTTGCGGTCGCCATCTTGTCCTCTAGAGCATCGGTCCGCTCTCCCAGGCCCTGGATCTCTTTCTTCAGGTCCTGTAGCCGACATTAATCATATTTTTCATGTCCTGGTATAAACGATCAAAGTCGCATCTACATACCGGCATCTGTGCTGGCTCCACCTCTGGATCTTCTTCTCGCTCCGAATCGGAGCCTGTGGCCGATTTCGGCGCCATTGCAGCTCCGGCGCTCCATGGGGTGGATCGGCCGAGATATTTGCGCAGATCGCCCTCCTTTTTTTTCTTGGGATTTAGCGGGGCCATCTAGGAGGTTGCCGCCGTGATTTGATATGTTTTCCAACCTTTATTTATCGTTTGTGCGTTGTTGCTTTATATTTTTATTGGAGGTGGGGGACAGAGCTCAATCCTATGCTGCCATCCACTCCAGCCTCGCGCATGCGCCTCGGAATTTTCATTTTAAGAGGAGATTGTAGAGCAATCAGAGGTACGTTGATTCATTGCAGAGCAAATATGGTATATGGAATCTCAAGCAGGCTCAACAGTGCGGCAGTATGGCAGTGACCACTCCATCACGCTCCCTTCTGTCTCCCAATGCAGTGCCTGCCTCTGGGAATTACTTGGGGGTGGGCACACGCTGAGGTCACTAGAGGTTATGCACAAGCAGCTGTAGCATCACTTGCCGAGCAGGACCTAGGAGAGAAAGGAGCGGATTGCAGACGGCTTGTTGTCTGGAAACTTCATCTTTAATTGCCGGCAGCTTTCCCCCCCTCGGATTCTCGTTCCTTGGCCCATTTCCTTATTGCATTAAAAAATGCAATCCTCCATTTATTGAATACTATGGAGTATTACTAATCTTTGAAAAAGTGCATTCCACTAAATTGCTTTACAATGACATGCAGTGGGCAACACAAATAGCAGGTAACAAAAAAATGCTATGACAACATGGGAGAAATTGCAGCTAAGATGTACTTATTTATTTAACAAATATATAAGTACATGGAGGGGGAAGGGAGTGGTTTGTGTGTGTGCGTGCGTGTGTGGGTGTGTGTCCGGACATTTGTCTCGGCAAATCCTGGATGTTTGCCAAAAAACAAACGGGAGCCACGCTCACACCGCGTTACTAGCGATCCATGTTTTAGTGGATCGCGCTATAACGGGGATAAGCTGTATATAAAATATATATATAGATGTAAAGATATCTGTATGTGTTAGCCAAGCATAGTAATCAAAACAAATAGTTGATACAGTTCTGTGGCTAACTAAATGCTTTTATTTGTGCGAGCTTTCGAGATACACTGATATCTTCTTCTTGGGGATGATGTTACAATGGATAAAGCAAAAACATTTTTTACTTTAAAACAGGGCAGCCTGGAATCTATGTGTGAAGCCTATCCATCCCCCTGTGTAGTATGCGATTTACAGTATGACTTTAGGTATTAAATGGTCCCTGAATGTTTGTGATGTAAGAGTATGTGTGTATGTGTGTGTATAGGTGTATGTGTGTAAATATTCATTTATAAAGTGCCCATAGAGTATATAAAGACCACAGCTTCATGAGCCATTACACAAGAGAACTCTCTTCCCATGAGTGCTAAAGCCCATGTCTATAAATACTACACTATATGAATGCGCACACACTGCTGTCTCTTACACATACAAATGTACAATATAATTCTATCCCTACAGTATATACCAACAGTGACTACATAGTATCTACACACATTAAACTGAACGCACTAACCAATTAAAGTAAAGAGTTTATCCAAACAGAAGCATTAATCCGTCATTATAAAAAGTGGTGGCTGGTGTCATTAAGGGGAAAAAAAGTACAATAAATAAAGTATAAACTAATGAATCAAAATAATTAGGCTATCTGGAAGATGTAAACACGTAAATAAATATTAAACAAAACGAATATGTTCATGGAAGAAGTTCTAAAACAATTAAAAGCTGTTATAGTGTTGCTTAATAACCGATTAAAGATGACTTAAGTCCTGTAAGGGGACTTGATTTTCTTGTTTATGTTTTAAGCTTTGTGAAAGTTAGTCTTTTATTAACACTTACATTTTTTGTAATTGCAAAAGGTTTCAAATTATTCAAATTGCTTCTTGAGCAAATGTGTTTGTTTTTAAGAAATAACAAATATAAATATATATATAAAATCAAAAATAAATAGACAATACCGTTCTGTGGCTAACGGAATGCTTTTATTTGTGCGAGCTTTCGAGATACACTGATCTCTTCGTCCGGTGGTGTTACAATGAATAAAGCAAGCAAAGAGTATACTTAAAAACAGTGTCTCTTGGAATGTTATCTGTGCTCGTCCCTCCCCCGTGTGTAGATGTGGTTTATGGCTAGAGGTGTTAAATGGTCCCTGAATGTTAGTGATGTAAGAGTGTGTGTGTGTATCTATGTGAATATAAATGAAAGAAGAGCCCACAGTGTATGCAGTGCTTTACAAAAGGTGTGTGTGGAGTGGGAGTGTATATTAATGGTGTGGGTAGGTGTGGAAATGTGAGAGATAGTTGCATTACTAAAAGTGTGTGTAGATACTATGTGGTCCCTATTGGTGTATAGGGATGGAAAAACATGCAGTATTTGTATGTGTAAGAGACAGCTGTGTGTGCATACATATAGCACAGTATGTATAGACATGGCCTTTAGTACTCATGGGAAGAGAGTTCACTTGTGTCACTAATGACTCATAAAATTAGCTCGCACAAATATAAGCATTTCGTTAGTCACAGAACGGTTTTGTCTATTTATTTTTGATTATTGAAGTGCGCCTAACACGGTACAGATACCTCTACATATATACATATATACATATATATACATATATATATATATATATATATATATATATATATATATATATATACATACATATATACATATATATATATATATATATAAAAACACAAAAAAAACAGGCGCACTCATAGCGTAAAAAAGTATAACAATGAGTTTATGGATAGAAGGATTTAAAAATACACACTCACAAACATAGCTGAATATAAAGCATTTTTGAGTAAAAACTCAGCCCGTCAGACGCAGGAACCCGTTATACAGGACTTCATAGTAGTGTCCCTGGTAACTCCTGCTGTTGTAGTCCCTCTGTGTCCTTGCAGGGACCGAAATCCACGAGGGACGCTGCCTTTCCCTTGCTCCGGCGTCACAGAGTGAGTTCTCTTGATCCAAATCTCGCGAGAACTCGGTGACGTCAGTAGGTTTTAACCGGAGTAAATTTGCAATTAAAAACGAGCTGGACGGCTGGGCGGCTAAGTAAAATGCTTTCAGCACAGCAAAGATACGCTGTAGCTCATGAGTGGAGTACAATAAACATAAAAACTGGACAGTAATCACCACTGCACTCTCTACGCGTTTCGTCTCGAAAGAGACTTCATCAGGTGTTTTGATTATTGAAATTCGGCTAACACGGTACAGATACACATACATACATACATACATACATACATACATACATACATACATACATACATACATACATACACTGGCGACACACTTTATTCGAGCACGGCTAGTCCCGCGAATTCGGGTATACTCAGGTGTATTCAGGTTTCTGATATTTTTCAGCCAGAGTGCATTGCGTTATTTTCCGGCAGGAATTTAAGCTTTTTATTCCGGCTGGTTACAATACTGCAATGCCGTCAAAATACACATGGTGGCGCTTGCGAGCTATTCTCTGTGAAGCCGTCCCCTATAATGAATTGTAATGCAGTATACAGTATATATATATATACAGTACTGTATAACAACAACCCCTGTAAGCCCTAACATACAGTACTGTACAGTACTGTACTGTACTGTATATGCACATACATAAATGATACTACTGTATGGGCGGCGGGGGCGAGATGTGTTTGCAGCAGAGAGAGATCCGCTGCTCTCTCTCTGCGCAAACATCCACACATTAAAAATTATTTGAAATACATTTTTATTGATAGTGTAGATGTGCAGGGGGTCTCCGGAGCTGAACCGCGTTGGTTTTAGGTCTGGGGACCCCGTGCCCCCCGAGATACAGGCCCCTTTAGGGGGTGCCGGTATCCAGCTCTGCGTTAAAAGCCCCGATCACGTGACCGCGGCCTGTAAACCAAGCAGAGCAGAGGGATACCGGCACCCCCTAAAGGGGCCTGTATCTCGGGGGGCACGGGGTCCCCAGACCTGAAACCTGTGCGCTTCTGCTCTGGAGACCCTCTGCACATGTACACTATCAATAAAACACATACAATATACAGTATAAATAAACACTCGTTCTTTACCTTAGCGTCTATGCGCTATGGTAAAGAAGCATTATTTTAATAATATTGTAAAGTGAGCAGGGGGTTCCCTGAGCCAGAAATTAATGATTAATGCTCAGGGAACCCCCCCCCCCCCCTGCTCCTGATCAATATTATTAAAAATACGGAAAATGCTGCGTCATTACCATAGCGGATAGCCGCTAAGGCAATGAAGGGGTTAACCCACCGTGCCCGCTTTATTGTGTGTAGTGGGGATGGGTGAGGGGGGTATTTGGCCCTTGGTGTGAGTTTAGGACTTGCGGGAGGGGGGGGGGGGGTTGCGGGTGCACTTAACCCCTTCACGATCGTAGCAGTTAATACCGCTACGGTCATGAAGGGGTTAAGCCCTCCCGCTAAACCCCACCCCCCCCCCCGCAAGCCCTCCCCAACCATCGTTGGGGCGAATACCCCATTCACCCACCCTCCCGCTACCCACAATAAAAAAATACACACACACAGCAGCCGCCAAAAAATAAATAAATAAATGACAATAAATACATTTGAAATACATTTTTATTGATAGTGTAGATGTGCAGGGGGTCTCCGGAGCTGAACCGCGTTGGTTTTAGGTCTGGGGACCCCGTGCCCCCCGAGATACAGGCCCCTTTAGGGGGTGCCGGTAGCCCTCTGCTTGGTTTAAAGGTCCGATCACGTGATCGCGGCCTGTAAACCAAGCAGAGCAGAGGGATACCGGCACCCCCTAAAGGGGCCTGTATCTCGGGGGGCACGGGGTCCCCAGACCTGAAACCTGTGCGCTTCTGCTCTGGAGACCCTCTGCACATGTACACTATCAATAAAAATGTATTTCAAATGTATTTATTGTCATTTATTTATTTATTTACTGTATTTATATTTATTTATTCATTGTGCTGCTGCTGCAAGTCGTAAACTCACACCAAGGGCCAAACACCCCCCTCACCCCCAATAAAAAAAATTCACGCACAGCAGCCCCACAATTAATAAATAAATCTAAATAAATAAATAAAATCTATGTAAAACCCCCTCCCCTATTCTCGCTTTTAAAACGCCCTGCCTTCTCTCTAATCTATGTAAAAAACCCTCCCCCTATCCCCCTATTGTGTGTGTGCGTTAAGCTTCCCTGCAAGCTATGTAAAAAAACCTCCCCCTATTGTGTGTGTGTTTAAATCTGTCTGGCCTGTGTTTCTGAGTGCTGAGTGCTCTGCGTTTAAAGGTCCCGATCACATGATCGCGGCCTGTAAACCAAGCAGAGCAGAGGGATACCGGCACCCCCTAAAGGGGCCTGTATCTCGGGGGGCACGGGGTCCCCAGACCTGAAACCTGTGCGCTTCAGCTCCGGAGACCCCCTGCACATGTACACTATCAATAAAAATGTATTTCAAATGTATTTATTGTCATTTATTTATTTATTTATTTATATTTATTTATTCATTGTGCTGCTGCTGCAAGTCGTAAACTCACACCAAGGGCCAAACACCCCCCTCACCCCCAATAAAAAAAATTCACGCACAGCAGCCCCACAATTAATAAATAAATCTAAATAAATAAATAAAATCTATGTAAAACCCCCTCCCCTATTCTCGCTTTTAAAACGCCCTGCCTTCTCTCTAATCTATGTAAAAAACCCTCCCCCTATCCCCCTATTGTGTGTGTGCGTTAAGCTTCCCTGCAAGCTATGTAAAAAAACCTCCCCCTATTGTGTGTGTGTTTAAATCTGTCTGGCCTGTGTTTCTGAGTGCTGAGTGCTCTGCGTTTAAAGGTCCCGATCACATGATCGCGGCCTGTAAACCAAGCAGAGCAGAGGGATACCGGCACCCCCTAAAGGGGCCTGTATCTCGGGGGGCACGGGGTCCCCAGACCTGAAACCTGTGAGCTTCAGCTCCGGAGACCCCCTGCACATGTACACTATCAATAAAAATGTATTTCAAATGTATTTATTGTCATTTATTTATTTATTTATTTATTTATATTTATTTATTCATTGTGCTGCTGCTGCAAGTCGTAAACTCACACCAAGGGCCAAACACCCCCCTCACCCCCAATAAAAAAAATTCACGCACAGCAGCCCCACAATTAATAAATAAATCTAAATAAATAAATAAAATCTATGTAAAACCCCCTCCCCTATTCTCGCTTTTAAAACGCCCTGCCTTCTCTCTAATCTATGTAAAAAACCCTCCCCCTATCCCCCTATTGTGTGTGTGCGTTAAGCTTCCCTGCAAGCTATGTAAAAAAACCTCCCCCTATTGTGTGTGTGTTTAAATCTGTCTGGCCTGTGTTTCTGAGTGCTGAGTGCTCTGCGTTTAAAGGTCCCGATCACATGATCGCGGCCTGTAAACCAAGCAGAGCAGAGGGATACCGGCACCCCCTAAAGGGGCCTGTATCTCGGGGGGCACGGGGTCCCCAGACCTGAAACCTGTGCGCTTCTGCTCCGGAGACCCTCTGCACATGTACACTATCAATAAAAATGTATTTCAAATGTATTTATTTTTCATTTATTTATTTATTTATTTATATTTATTTATTAATTGTGCTGCTGCTGCAAGTCGTAAACTCACACCAAGGGCCAAACACCCCCCTCACCCCCAATAAAAAAAATTCACGCACAGCAGCCCCACAATTAATAAATAAATCTAAATAAATAAATAAAGACATGAAGAGAAATAAATATATACTGTACAGTATATACTTTGTATATATATATACACTGTATATATATATATATATATATATATATATATATATATATATATATATATATATATATACAGTATACATATATACACTGTGTATATATATATATATATATATCATACAGCTATATATATATATATATATATATATATATATATATATATATATATATATATATACATACTGTATGTGAGTGAAAAGAGAAAAAAGTAACCCGTATGGGAGCACTCAGGTATGCAATTGAAATATTTGTTTATTTATTTGACACAGTGCAAAAAGGGATGAATAAACAGTACAGTACATGATTTAAAAACACTTAAAAAAGAGGCATGGACCCTTAAACACTAATGAACAGCACTAGGGAACGACACACACTGTCAACCCTAAACATGAAAAGGATAGTGACTCAAAAAACACTAGGGAGAATCAAAGTGAATCACAATAGGTTACTGGGTTTAAAGGCACCTACAGTATACAACGCTAAGGATAATGCACACTACACACCAAAAGGTAGACTTGTCAAAGTATAAATGACAGTCTCAAAGCATCACACATCTGCATTAGCATACAGTAATATAACCAATGCCTAAAGCACAAATCATGTGTAGGAAAGGTGGTAAGGTGGAATGAAATCCCTAGATGTGTAGAGCAATGAAGTTAATGAATAGCATACTGTACAGTATAAAACATAACATTACAATCCACACAGTACATTGCATTTACAGTACATTGTATACTGTAAATGATGCATAGCATTAAATCTATGCACCATATACAGTACTGTACATTCTGCAAATGAATGTTAACAATATAATTGCAAGCTACTCTACCAGTAAATACTGTACAAACACTTCCAAACAAGTCAACTTAACTACAGTATTTTAACCAAGCAAGTAAACCAAAATCAATATATACTGTAAGTAACAACCAGAAAAGACAATTTAAAAACAAACTAACCCTTACAATACCAAGGATTACATCTATCTAATTGTAAAAAACCTTATACATTATACACAGCAGCATTGTTTAAAAACCCCTTCCCCCCTAATGTTTGTGTTAAGCAGATTACACTGAAGGGAGAGAGATATAAAGGCCTAAAGCCCCTTCCCCCCTAATGTTTCTGTTAAGCAGATTACACTGAAGGGAGAGAGATATAAAGGCCTAAAGCCTTACCTGCATTGGTAAACCCTCCCTGCATTGGTAAACCCTCCCTGCATTGATGTCGTGTAGTGTACAGTATGTAAATGTGGGGAGGAGGGGGGCCCAATGTGCATAATGTACTGTGAGGTCTAACCACCCTCACCCCCTACCCACATACTGTACCGTTACCCCCCCCCCCATCCTGGCCATGGCCCCTCACGCACAGCAGCTCCACAATTAATAAATAAATATAAATAAATACATGAAGAGAAATAAATATATACTTTATATATAAATGTGAGTTTATAAATAAAATAAAGAATATTATTTCTAGGGGCCCTAGAACAGAAGTTCCCACGCCAATTTCGCGCTCATTGCTCTTTTTTTGCTCTTTTTTTACAATGTTGCTGGTCTTGCGGCTTTGCAGTATGCAAGCAAAAAGCGCAGTGTATGAAGTCTGGGTGAGCGCTTTCCACATTTGATGCCTACGGCACCTTCCCATTTCTACACACTTCAATACCTGCACAGTTGGTAGCGCTTTCCATCCCAGCTACCATTCTGGATATTCACCTCTCACAGGCCATTCTTGCCCGAGTCTGTCCTATCAGACAGGGGCATTAACCTGTATCCACACCACCTGGACAATTTCTCTCTGTCAGAGACTTGTGCTATTTATTTTATATATTTTTGTGTAATTATTCATGCAAATTTATGCTCATTTCATATGTGGTTTTCAACATAAAGTGGCTGCTGGGCCTGATCCTAACTCATACAGTATACAGTAGCGCTTCCCTGTTTGTTTGTTTGTTTATTGCAAGCAAAAAGCAGTTTGTAGTACTGAGTGTGAGATAAATTACTGTATTTATCAGTGTTGATCAAAGAGAGTTGATCAGAAGGATTCCCCTTATATACAGTACGTAGAATTAATAAAATTGTATTATTTTCCGATATCCGCAGTGATTCTGGTCAACCTGACAGATTTTTAGTAATACAGTATACTGTACTGCAAGACCATGTGTTGTCTACCTTTTACTACAGTATACTGTACTGTATGAATGACAATAGAGTGCTGTATACTTTATAAGGGGAATCCTTCTGATCAACTCTCTTTGATCAATACTGATAAATACAGTATCATATTTATACCCCTTTAGCACCTGTCGTTCCATCCTATGCACCCATTTACTGTACAATGGTGATTGCGGTCGTATTCACGTACTTTATGTGAGATAAATTAACCAGTTCTTTTATTGCTGAAGTCGCCACAAAATACTTTTATTTACAAATACAGTACAATACAATGGTGAAACTTTTCAAGTTAACAGCAATTCAAAACATCAACACACAATAATACATACTTTACAGTACTGTACAGTATACTGTACTAGTATATTTGGGCCTTGTCTTTGGGGGTTTATTCATGCAATTATTAGGGTGACCTGGCGTTGGAAATACTGACACAGTACAATCCTACAGCTACACCACCCACCCCCTCCCTTAGAGTTTTTAATCCCTCCCTGGCCAAGCATCAATCGTCTGGCTAATCCAATCCAAGCCATTGTTTTGTTAATCTGGCCCTGGGCTGTTCAGAACAGCCACTGCTTCTAAATTACTGAAAATATACAGGATAAATATACAGTGATGTGAAATAATCCTTTCTGTGTGTCTGAGAGTGTTGAAAGTCACCAGGTCCTCATCTAGTAGAGTACATTCTCGAATACCTTTAGAATAAAAATACAGTATATATAAATATACAGTATAAATATTGCACAGTATACTGTAATGTTAAATAACCCATCCTGTTCTTTTTCCCTTCATACTGTAACAGTATCCTCATTGTGTCTGCGGTACAGTAGTTCATTGAGAGAGGAGAGGTTTTGTGTACATCATTACTGCTGTTTATATACTGTACATTTGACTGCACAAGCAGATTTGACGAACACAAGGCCCCCCCTCCCCTCTGGTGCACCCTTTTTCCTGGAACGACAAGAAAACAAAAACTTTGTTCAGTTACTGTACTGTACTGTATGTGCGTACTGTATTATGGTAGACCTACTGTACAGTAGGTGGCTGGTGCAGCTTTCTCTGGAAAGAAAAAATGGAGCAGTTAGTAGGCAGTTACTGTAGTATGTCAAACTAGTCTACTGTACTGTATACTGGAACTACTGTAAACTCTGACTATTGGGAAAGCTAAAATCTGTGCCATACTTACCTGTATCATAGTGTACCTACTGTACAATACTACAGCACTGTACTACTTTCCTGATGCTTGTCCATTGCGCGCGATGACAATGGGCAACACAGTGGCAATATGGTCTATATATTTATTGCATCGTTCAACGGTGAGTACATCGTTCCAAAAACTCATTATGGCTGTATACAACTCGTCCTTCTTGGAGGGTTTCGCCACTTTACGGATGTGGTCCTTCAGCTGATGCCAGAACATTTCGATCGGATTGAAGTCTGGCGATCTGTGATTGGAAAGAAAGGACAATTAGTTTAAGAGATACAGTACACAGTAAAAACAGTGGGGAACATATACAGTAAATGGGACACGGTCTACTACACTTACTCCGCTGGCGTCTTCACCCAGTTGATGCCGCGCTCAAGGATATGCGCCGTCGACGCGGTGTGCTTGGGATCATTGTCCTGGTAAAAGCGATGACCATTGGGAAAGTCTTGTGTGATGTATCGCACTATCACGGGCACAATGTTGTCTTGGAAGAAATCTTTATTCATGATTCCTATAGCAAGAAAAGAAAAGTGCTCAATAGTACAGTACAGTGCATACGGTAAGGCAACACTAGTCAAGTACAGTGCATTAGGCGGCATTATATTTGAGAAATTGTACCTTCAAAGACGACAATGCATCCCGGTCCACGCCTAGAGATGGCACCCCACACATGCAGCTTCACAGGGTGTTTTGGCCGTGGCTTCAAAGTTATGCGGCCTTTTTTGTGGAACGCAAATCTTGCAAATCTCTCCAGCGACACAGTAGACTCATCAGTGAAGATGCAATCCTGGAAAGTCTCACCGCTGTCGATCCATGCCTGGGCCTGGAGCACTCTTTTGATTTTGTTTGCGTCCCGTATCATGGGGTACGCTCTGTAATGACAATGAATAAAAAATGTTAGCGTCACAGCGCAGTACAGTTTGCAAAACAACATTTTTACTTTACAGTACAGTACCTCCTGTACTGTCCACTACTAACCTCACACGTCCATATTTCCATCCAATTCTGCGTCTCATCTTCTTTATGCTGCTCTCGGATACAGTCAGATTGTGGTTTTCCTGAAGAGTGTTTTTAACCCTTAATGCGCTCCTCTCATCATTCTCCTCACTTATTCTGTCCACCAGAAGAGTAGTCTCCCTACAATGCAAAGAAATTATATTGTGTTATTAATATGCAGCAATATAAAATGTATATTGTATACTGTACATGTAATGTTGTAATATACAGTAAATATAAATATACAAAAAATGTATACTGCTGTACTACAAATATAAATAGACAAAATATACAGTATACAGTACTGTTGTAATATAATAAATATACTATATAAATACGGTATACTGTTGTTATATCATAATAAATACACATCATATACTGTATATTCCGTTGTAAGATGAATTGCAATATACCAAAAGTGTATACTGCTGCACAAAAAATATAAATTGACCACACATACAGTACACTACAGTATATACTGTTGTAATATAATAAATATACTATATAAATACGGTATACTGTTGTTATATCATAATAAATACACATCATATACTGTATATTCCGTTGTAAAATGAATTGCAATATACCAAAAGTGTATACTGCTGCACAAAAAATATAAATTGACCACACATACAGTACACTACAGTATATACTGTTGTAATATAATAAATATACTATATAAATACGGTATACTGTTGTTATATCATAATAAATACACATCATATACTGTATATTCCGTTGTAAGATGAATTGCAATATACCAAAAGTGTATACTGCTGCACAAAAAATATAAATTGACCACACATACAGTACACTACAGTATATACTGTTGTAATATAATAAATATACTATATAAATACGGTATACTGTAGATGTACACTACAGTTTTCTATATTTTTTTTTGGTTAAGTTTTATAAATACAGTATACAGTACTTACGCATTTGTTACCCTTGGTGCCTTTTTGCGGTCTCTGTTTTTTCCTTGTGCATGATAGCACACAGTGCTTGATGGCACAACGAGGCCAGAAGCAGTTAACCAGCGCTGGATATCTGCAATTCGTTGTCCGCTCGTGTACATCTCCTTCATTCTCATGCTGAGATCCTTTGAAATCTTCTTAACAGGCATTGCTGCGAGTAGAAAGAAATACAAACACAAGAATGTGTATTCGATGTTTAGTCGATGTGTATTCAATGTGCAGTGAATCCACAAAATGGATGGTGTATTTATATGTTAATGACTCACATAACAGACCACCCACTTTCAACACCTGTACCTGGCCACCATGCATAAAAGGTTGTACACGTTGCATAGCCCACCACTTGCTGATCTTTATCTGAGCCATTGTCCAGATACTGCATTGTGTCTCCCGCTTACATGGAGCAGCCCCGGTTCTATGGAAGAAAGAACCATCTCACCTCTGCTGTGCCTGCCACACTGAAAAAGAGAAAGGCAGTTACCGTTCCCAAGCCAAAGGCAAAGCGACAGGCTAAGGCCAACAAAGAAAACCTTCTGCTGACCCCAAAGGCTAAGGCTTTTAAAACACGTCAGCCTTATTATGTGAAGAAGAAATACGGTACTGTGCTCGGTACGCAAGACGCATGGCAGCCAACTCACCGAATCCGCAGACCACTTGCTCCCATATGCTTCGACGACTCTGCTGTAGCTGTCCCGGAAATCTTCAGCCCGGCTTCTCCACCCCCATCTTCTCCGGTTCCATCTGAAGATGCTGCTGCCTCTGAAATCAACGGGTCACTGTCTCCTTTGCTCTTGGACGACTCTGCTTCTCTCCCGGAAATCCAGCGGTCACCTTCTCCATCCCTCTTCCACCACGCTGCAGCTTCTCCTGTACCGGGCATCCCCAGGTCACCTCTTCCACTCTCCATCGATGCCGCTTCTCTCCAGGGAACCCCCATCTCATCCTCCGTTGCACCCATCCCCCCAGATCTCCAGATGCCATGCACAAGCAGCTCGTTGGACCGGATCCTGAATGGGCTAAGTGTGGATCTCCCCGGGAATTCTAGTGTGCTGGCAAAGCTAGATCTGCTTCTGGAGTCGGTGCTACATATGGAGCAACGGCTGGATCAACGGATGCTACATATGGAGCAACGTATGGATCAACGGATGGACAAGATAGAGGCAGACATAGCGGGCATACATTATTTGCTCGGTGTTAATGCCCCTGTTTCCCCGACGCTGGAGCAGGGGGGTGACATGGATGTGATGCATGGTACCTTCGACCCCCTTCCATCACCAAGCACACCCCCTCCACCAGAAGATACAGTGTACTATGCTATTGAGGAGGACATGACAACCCCATCTAGACCACGCCAGGAGACAACCCGGCGACCACTACCGGAGGAAAGCTTCCTCCCAGACACCCTACCATTGCCCATCGCCTCAAGTACACCCGCTCCCAAAAGACTTCCTACACCCGCTCGCATACAAACAGTGCCCGACATCTCCCTGTGCGATCTGCCACCGGCACTGAGGGAGAAGTATAGGGTGAGGAGTGCTGGTATACCACACAAGTATGCCTTGATCATATTTAAACACCATGTTCCCTACACATTGTACTGCGAGTGGGTGTTCAAAGTGAACTATGATGGGAATCGCCAAAAAAATGCCCTTCCTGCCAATTTAAGGAAAAAGATTGTGGAAGAAATGCAGCGCTATTACCCTGTTACAGATCCTGTAATGAGAGGCGTTAGAGACTGCATTAATGGCGTTTTGCGCCATGCAAGGCATCGGCCATGGCTGGAAAATGGGGAGGACTTTCAGTGAGACCATACTGTAATGTTGTGCTGTACTGTACAGTACATGTTTTACCCTATAGTACCTGCTGTACTTAAACAAAGGATACTGTATGTTGTTGTGTGTTGCACGGTTTTTGTACTGTATTTGTAAATAAAAGTTTTTGGTGGCGACTTCAGCAATAAAAGAACTGGTTACTTTATCTCACACACAGTACTACAAACTGCTTTTTGCTGCCAGACTGCAAACCCGCAAGACCAGCAACATTGTAACAAAAGAGCAATGAGCGCGCAATTGGCGTGGGAACTTCTGTTCTAAGGCCCCTATAAATAATATTCTTTATTTTATTTATAAACTCACATTTATAAACCCCGTCACCCACCCCCGCTAAACACAATAAAAAATAATCACACACAGCATCCCCGCAATAAATAAATAAATAAATAAATACAAATAAATACATTTGAAATACATTTTTATTGATAGTGTAGATGTGCAGGGGGTCTCTGGAGCTGAACCGCGTTGGTTTTAGGTCTGGGGACCCCGTGCCCCCCGAGATACAGGCCCCTTTAGGGGGTGCCGGTAGCCCTCTGCTTGGTTTAAAGGTCCGATCACGTGATCGCGGCCTGTAAACCAAGCAGAGCAGAGGGATACCGGCACCCCCTAAAGGGGCCTGTATCTCGGGGGGCACGGGGTCCCCAGACCTGAAACCTGTGCGCTTCAGCTCCGGAGAACATCTACACTGTGAATAAAACACACACATCATTAAAGAATCATTCTTTAGCTTAGCGGCTATGCGCTATGGTAAAGAAGCAGCATTTCTGTCTTTTTAATAATATTGTAGAGTGAGCAGGGGGTTCCCTGAGACAGAAATCTAATCTCAGGGGACCCCCTGCTCCTGCACAATATTATTAAAAGTTCAGAAACGAGGCTTCATTAGCATAGCGTATAGCCGCTAAGGTAATGAAGGGGTTAACGCATAATAACCAATAAATACATTCAATACACTACCCACTACCCATGGCAACCTCCGCTGCTGTACAGTAAAACAGAGAAAAAAAATAACACTTTCAAAGTAATGTCCCCTAACCCCTTAATCACCATAGCGGTTATTAACCGCTACAGTCATGAAGGGGTTAACCCGCCCTCACCCACCACTTGGGACGCCTACTGTACATACCCTCCCACTCTAACCCCCCACCCCGTGAGGCCTAACCACCCTCAACCCTCACCCACTAACTACCCACAAGGGAGGCCTACCCACATACCGTTGGGGAAACACCCCACCCCCACCCCAGTACCCACAATAAAAACAGTACAATCACCCACAATAAACAGCATTCTATTTATTAAATACATTACCCACCCCCTGTGCCCCCCCCCCATAAATACAAGATTTATTCTTTTACATTCAGGGTCCATAACGTAGCCCCACGCTAGTCCCCGGTGGGCTGGCAGGGCACCTGGACAGACCTACAGTTTACCAGCAGCATTCCACAGGTTCTGGAGGCCTGCTGGTGGATCCTGCCAGCACCATGGCGCCCAGGTGGTCTCCTTGGGTCACCGTGAGCCTCAATTGGGTCCACACGGTAGGCCCAAGGATGTCTGGGAGCCCCGGGTCAAACCCACAGGTGTCTGCGGGGCCTCGGGTGGTTCCCATGGGGGTCTGGGGAACTCACGGGTGCTCACTACGGGTCCGCGGTGCCCCCACAGAAGTGGGACCACACATCATCATCCCCGCACCTACGGCTCGGAGGTGCCCCCACAGAAGTGGGACCACACATCGTCATGCCCGCAGACTACGGGTCCGCGGTGCCCCCACAGAAGTGGGACCACACATCATCATCCCCGCATGTGTCACCCGTGGAACCACCAGCCTGCTACCCTTTAGGATACCCGAGGATTCCCCGCGGGTGGTCTCCAGAGGTCCCACGCAAAACCACGGAAGTAACCCTGAATGTAAAAAAAATAAACCTGGCCAATACATTCAATACATACACCCTCCCCCCCAACACCTACAGTACAATAATGTGCAAAATAACTATTATCCAGATATGGATAATAGATTAATTGCCCATTATTAAAAACATTAACTAGCATATACAAATAAATAAAGTACTACTGACCTCATCAATACGAAGTGTCCGACGCCAGCGCCTTCCTTCTCTTGCCCACACAAAACATAGCCAAAACCAAGCCAATACATTGCAATTACATTCAGATATCAATTAACCCCTTAAACACCTTATCGGATAATAACCGCAAAGGTAATTAAGGGGTTAAGCCACACAGGCACGATACCCACCCTTCACCCATGAATTTGTACTGTGGCTTCATCATGCAACTGTATATATATACTGTATATATATACATACAGAGAGACAGAGAGAAAGAGAGAGAGAGAGATATATACAGTATATATATATACACACGTTATATACACACCCATGATAAACCAAATATACAGTACAAATAAATGTAGAAGGGTTATCAAAACCATACTGTTCTACAACCAAACACTTCTCCATACAGACACTACATTAAAATCAATTTCCTTTAAAAATCCTAACTGATCTCACAATCTACTGTACTGTATATGATCACAAACCAATGAAAAAAGTCACATTCCAAAATGCATAAAATCTATGCACCATACTGTATACATTCTGCAAATTAATCAACGTAAACAAAAATCAATTAGCAATCATTATTTAGATCTCTAAACATTTCACACTCAATCATGAACAATGAAACCATTAACAGATTCACGCCTAGAGCAGAACAATTAAGCCTTTGAAAAAATATAAGTACCGACAAAAATACAACCTTTCCAAACCAAGCCTACAGTACCTACAGTATCCCTGACCTTCCTCAAACACACAATACAATACCAAGGAATACATCTACAGTACAGTATCTAATTTTAAAATACTTTAAACTCACAAAATAATTAAAAACACATCTAATCCAGCTTTTAAAACATCATCATTTCTTACCCTGAATGTATACTGTACAGTATATCTCTCTAGACATATATATTGTACATACATACATACAGTGGCAAGAAATGATATACCACAAAAAAAAAAAAATACACAGGTTAAAAAACCTTTTGAAAAAATTAACAAGTTAAATAAAATACATTTCTTTACTGTAGTTCACTTACCATTACTTGCCCCCACCGACTCCCGTTGCCCAGCTTACTCACGAACCAATCCACGATCAGGAACCCATAAAATAATAAACCATTGAAAATAATAAACATTAAACTAAAAATCCAAACCAATCCACGGGTCTTCTACTTGTAATACACCTTCATCTGTATTCTTCTTTCTTCTATCTCCTTCCGGGCGGGGCAGGGCGTGGTCTTCTTTCCATCATCGGCCACGCCCTTGTCTTTTTTCTTCTCCGGAGGTCCTTCCTCCGCGGCGTCTGGCTGCAAAATGAGACGACATAGGCTTTTAAAGACCTATGACGTCACATTTTGCGTCATGGTTCCCACGGTCCTGATTGGACCGTGAAAACCATGTGTTTTGGCCGATAATAAAAAAATTATGACGTCACTTAAAGGGAATGAAAGCACAGCCAATCAGAATGGCTTTGCTTCAAATGCCTTTAAGGTGACATCATTAAAAGACACATGGCCGTGCACACATGGTACTAGAGCCAATCAGAGCGTGGGAACTTTATCCCTACTCTGATTGGCTCTGGTATACCATGTGTCAGGGGCTTGGGGGAGAAAGGATGTGACGTCAATGAAAACCTGTCACGTGGTACGGTAGCCAATCAGAGCATGGGAACTTTATCCTTATTGACGTCACATCCTTTCTCCCCCAAGCCCCTGACACATGGTATACCAGAGCCAATCAGAGTAGGGATAAAGTTCCCACGCTCTGATTGGCTCTGGTATACCATGTGTCAGGGGCTTGGGGGAGAAAGGATGTGACGTCAATAAGGATAAAGTTCCCACGCTCTGATTGGCTACCGTACCACGTGACAGGTTTTCATTGACGTCACATCCTTTCTCCCCCAAGCCCCTGACACATGGTATACCAGAGCCAATCAGAGTAGGGATAAAGTTCCCACGCTCTGATTGGCTCTAGTACCATGTGTGCACGGCCATGTGCCTTTTCATGACGTCACCTTAAAGGCAATTGAAGCAAAGCCATTCTGATTGGCTGTGCTTTCATTCCCTTTAAGTGACGTCATCATTTTTTTATTATCGGCCAAAACACAAGGTTTTCACGGTCCAATCAGGACCGTGGGAACCATGACGCAAAATGTGACGTCATAGGTCTTTAAAAGCCTATGTCGTCTCATTTTGCAGCCAGACGCCGCGGAGGAAGGACCTCCGGAGAAGAAAAAAGACAAGGGCGTGGCCGATGATGGAAAGAAGACCACGCCCTGCCCCGCCCGGAAGGAGATAGAAGAAAGAAGAATACAGATGAAGGTGTATTACAAGTAGAAGACCCGTGGATTGGTTTGGATTTTTAGTTTAATGTTTATTATTTTCAATGGTTTATTATTTTATGGGTTCCTGATCGTGGATTGGTTCGTGAGTAAGCTGGGCAACGGGAGTCGGTGGGGGCAAGTAATGGTAAGTGAACTACAGTAAAGAAATGTATTTTATTTAACTTGTTAATTTTTTCAAAAGGTTTTTTAACCTGTGTATTTTTTTTTTTTTGTGGTATATCATTTCTTGCCACTGTATGTATGTATGTACAATATATATGTCTAGAGAGATATACTGTACAGTATACATTCAGGGTAAGAAATGATGATGTTTTAAAAGCTGGATTAGATGTGTTTTTAATTATTTTGTGAGTTTAAAGTATTTTAAAATTAGATACTGTACTGTAGATGTATTCCTTGGTATTGTATTGTGTGTTTGAGGAAGGTCAGGGATACTGTAGGTACTGTAGGCTTGGTTTGGAAAGGTTGTATTTTTGTCGGTACTTATATTTTTTCAAAGGCTTAATTGTTCTGCTCTAGGCGTGAATCTGTTAATGGTTTCATTGTTCATGATTGAGTGTGAAATGTTTAGAGATCTAAATAATGATTGCTAATTGATTTTTGTTTACGTTGATTAATTTGCAGAATGTATACAGTATGGTGCATAGATTTTATGCATTTTGGAATGTGACTTTTTTCATTGGTTTGTGATCATATACAGTACAGTAGATTGTGAGATCAGTTAGGATTTTTAAAGGAAATTGATTTTAATGTAGTGTCTGTATGGAGAAGTGTTTGGTTGTAGAACAGTATGGTTTTGATAACCCTTCTACATTTATTTGTACTGTATATTTGGTTTATCATGGGTGTGTATATAACGTGTGTATATATATATACTGTATATCTCTCTCTCTCTCTCTTTCTCTCTGTCTCTCTGTATGTATATATATACAGTATATATATACAGTTGCATGATGAAGCCACAGTACAAATTCATGGGTGAAGGGTGGGTATCGTGCCTGTGTGGCTTAACCCCTTAATTACCTTTGCGGTTATTATCCGATAAGGTGTTTAAGGGGTTAATTGATATCTGAATGTAATTGCAATGTATTGGCTTGGTTTTGGCTATGTTTTGTGTGGGCAAGAGAAGGAAGGCGCTGGCGTCGGACACTTCGTATTGATGAGGTCAGTAGTACTTTATTTATTTGTATATGCTAGTTAATGTTTTTAATAATGGGCAATTAATCTATTATCCATATCTGGATAATAGTTATTTTGCACATTATTGTACTGTAGGTGTTGGGGGGGAGGGTGTATGTATTGAATGTATTGGCCAGGTTTATTTTTTTTACATTCAGGGTTACTTCCGTGGTTTTGCGTGGGACCTCTGGAGACCACCCGCGGGGAATCCTCGGGTATCCTAAAGGGTAGCAGGCTGGTGGTTCCACGGGTGACACATGCGGGGATGATGATGTGTGGTCCCACTTCTGTGGGGGCACCGCGGACCCGTAGTCTGCGGGCATGACGATGTGTGGTCCCACTTCTGTGGGGGCACCTCCGAGCCGTAGGTGCGGGGATGATGATGTGTGGTCCCACTTCTGTGGGGGCACCGCGGACCCGTAGTGAGCACCCGTGAGTTCCCCAGACCCCCATGGGAACCACCCGAGGCCCCGCAGACACCTGTGGGTTTGACCCGGGGCTCCCAGACATCCTTGGGCCTACCGTGTGGACCCAATTGAGGCTCACGGTGACCCAAGGAGACCACCTGGGCGCCATGGTGCTGGCAGGATCCACCAGCAGGCCTCCAGAACCTGTGGAATGCTGCTGGTAAACTGTAGGTCTGTCCAGGTGCCCTGCCAGCCCACCGGGGACTAGCGTGGGGCTACGTTATGGACCCTGAATGTAAAAGAATAAATCTTGTATTTATGGGGGGGGGGGGGCACAGGGGGTGGGTAATGTATTTAATAAATAGAATGCTGTTTATTGTGGGTGATTGTACTGTTTTTATTGTGGGTACTGGGGTGGGGGTGGGGTGTTTCCCCAACGGTATGTGGGTAGGCCTCCCTTGTGGGTACTGACTGGGTGGTTAGGCCTCACGGGTGGGGGGGGGGGGGGTTAGTGTGGGAGGGTATGTAGGCATCCCGAGTGGTGGGTGGGTGAGGGTGGGTTAACCCCTTCATGACTGTAGCGGTTAATAACCGCTATGGTGATTAAGGGGTTAGGGGACATTACTTTGTATGTTTTAATTTTTGTGTCTGTTTTGCAGAAGCGGAGGGGCCATGGCCAGGATGGGGGGGGGGGTTAACGGTATGTGGGTAGGGGGTGAGGGTGGTTAGCAATGCAGGGAGGGAGATTTACTGGTAACAGAAACATCTCTCTCCCTTCAATGTAATCTGTTTAAAGCCCCCTCCCCCCTAATGTGTGTTTCTGTAAAATCTCTCTCCCTTCAATGTACTGTAATCTGTTTAACAGAAACATTAGGGGGGGGAGGGGCTTTAGGCCTTTATATCTCTCTCCCTTCAGTGTAATCTGCTTAACAGAAACATTAGGGGGGAAGGGGCTTTAGGCCTTTATATCTCTCTCCCTTCAGTGTAATCTGCTTAACACAAACATTAGGGGGGAAGGGGTTTTTAAACAATGCTGCTGTGTATAATGTATAAGGTTTTTTACAATTAGATAGATGTAATCCTTGGTATTGTAAGGGTTAGTTTGTTTTTAAATTGTCTTTTCTGGTTGTTACTTACAGTATATATTGATTTTGGTTTACTTGCTTGGTTAAAATACTGTAGTTAAGTTGACTTGTTTGGAAGTGTTTGTACAGTATTTACTGGTAGAGTAGCTTGCAATTATATTGTTAACATTCATTTGCAGAATGTACAGTACTGTATATGGTGCATAGATTTAATGCTATGCATCATTTACAGTATACAATGTACTGTAAATGCAATGTACTGTGTGGATTGTAATGTTATGTTTTATACTGTACAGTATGCTATTCATTAACTTCATTGCTCTACACATCTAGGGATTTCATTCCACCTTACCACCTTTCCTACACATGATTTGTGCTTTAGGCATTGGTTATATTACTGTATGCTAATGCAGATGTGTGATGCTTTGAGACTGTCATTTATACTTTGACAAGTCTACCTTTTGGTGTGTAGTGTGCATTATCCTTAGCGTTGTATACTGTAGGTGCCTTTAAACCCAGTAACCTATTGTGATTCACTTTGATTCTCCCTAGTGTTTTTTGAGTCACTATCCTTTTCATGTTTAGGGTTGACAGTGTGTGTCGTTCCCTAGTGCTGTTCATTAGTGTTTAAGGGTCCATGCCTCTTTTTTAAGTGTTTTTAAATCATGTACTGTACTGTTTATTCATCCCTTTTTGCACTGTGTCAAATAAATAAACAAATATATCAATTGCATACCTGTGTACTCCCATACGGGTTACTTTTTTCTCTTTTCACTCACATACAGTATGTATATATATATATATATATATATATATATATATATATATATATATATATATATATATATACAGTGTATATATATATACAAAGTATATACTGTACAGTATATATTTATTTCTCTTCATGTCTTTATTTATTTATTTAGATTTATTTATTAATTGTGGGGCTGCTGTGCGTGAATTTTTTTTATTGGGGGTGAGGGGGGTGTTTGGCCCTTGGTGTGAGTTTACGACTTGCAGCAGCAGCACAATGAATAAATAAATATAAATACAGTAAATAAATAAATAAATGACAATAAATACATTTGAAATACATTTTTATTGATAGTGTACATGTGCAGAGGGTCTCCAGAGCAGAAGCGCACAGGTTTCAGGTCTGGGGACCCCGTGCCCCCCGAGATACAGGCCCCTTTAGGGGGTGCCGGTATCCCTCTGCTCTGCTTGGTTTACAGGCCGCGATCACGTGATCGGACCTTTTAACCAAGCAGAGGGCTACCGGCACCCCCTAAAGGGGCCTGTATCTCGGGGGGCACGGGGTCCCCAGACCTAAAACCAACGCGGTTCAGCTCCGGAGACCCCCTGCACATCTACACTATCAATAAAAATGTATTTCAAATGTATTTATTGTCATTTATTTATTTATTTTTTGGCGGCTGCTGTGTGTGTGTATTTTTTTATTGTGGGTAGCGGGAGGGTGGGTGAATGGGGTATTCGCCCCAACGATGGTTGGGGAGGGCTTGCGGGGGGGGGGGGGTGGGGTAGCGGGAGGGCTTAACCCCTTCATGACCGTAGCGGTATTAAATGCTACGATCGTGAAGGGGTTAAGTGCACCCGCAACCCCCCCCCCCTCCCGCAAGTCCTAAACTCACACCAAGGGCCAAATACCCCCCTCACCCATCCCCACTACACACAATAAAGCGGGCACGGTGGGTTAACCCCTTCATTGCCTTAGCGGCTATCCGCTATGGTAATGACGCAGCATTTTCCGTATTTTTAATAATATTGATCAGGAGCAGGGGGGGGGGGGGGGGGTTCCCTGAGCATTAATTTCTGGCTCAGGGAACCCCCTGCTCACTGTACAATATTATTAAATCTCTCTCTGCTGCAAACACATCTCGCCCCCAGTATGTGCAGTAATTTACTGAACATGTACTGTAGAATAAATGCATAGTTTTATTTATTCGGGTTTATTACACAGTATACTGTATGGCCGGAAAACATCAGCATACAGTACAATATAATCCATCGAAATCCCCCCATTAGCCGTTTTCTTTTCTGAGGAAAAACAAAATGAAAAGTTTTAATGTACAGTAATGGTCAGCCCCCTAAAGAAGTTCCCAGCCAGCCCCACCAAAATAATACGGCAAAAATACAGTACTCACCATACTGTACAGTATTACTAAATTTCCCATTCAGCTTGCGCTGGCGCCGGCCCACTTCCAGTCCAGCTTTCATCATTTTGCAGAGGGACTAGCCCACCTGTAGTCAGCGGGAAATCGCTTAGGTACATGCAAGCTTCATCAAAACTGGCTGCGAAATCCATCTCAGAGTTGTCACCGACGGCGGGACCATGATGATAAGCTGGTGCTGCTGCTGGTTCTGGTTCTGGTTCTGGCGCATTGCTTGGCAGGGACTGTCGCTTCTTATTTCGTTTTAACACGACCCTTCGCCTTTTGCCGCCTCCATTATCATAGATACGGGAAAAACCCTGTGACACACACCAATACCCTCCAACAAATTGGGGCTCAATACGGTGAAAACAGGGGTCACTACATAACCTTTTCCTTATTGCATGCTTCCACAAATGAGGAGTTGGCGAAAATCTGTAAAAGTCATAATTTTCGATAAAATACTGATAAATTTGAACAACTGTTGCCATCTTATCCTCTGTTGCATTTATAGCGGCCCATATCAAATAAGCATAACTTCTGTCAGGTTTTTGGAACACGGGCTCCACTTGAACACTCATGTCTCTGTAGAATAGTGTAAGTGAAAATGATCTTTGTCTTTATTTAATACATTACTGTATGTAAAGCCTAAATTGATACATTTTTTGCAACTCTTCCTTCAGTCTCAAGGACAAGTTACACAATAGCATACTGTACTGGGATAAAGTAACTTTTTTTTGGAAACGAAACAACTTGCAAAGGCCACACATTACTTAAGTCATGAGTTTATGCCATCTGGTGGACAATCGAAACATCGCAGCCTAGTAAATCATTCTCATTATCATTTAACAGATCAGGCCCCCGTCAGCCAGGCATGAACCGTGGCTGGGAAGGCAAACGCAACGAAGCATGCAAGAGGTGAGCAGCGGCGGATTCCAGGTTTCTGCCAGGTACAAACCAGGCATTTGCTCGAATAAAGTGTGTCGGTGCAGTACATACATACATACATACATACATACATACATACATACATACATACATACATACATACATACATACATACATACATACATACATACATACATACATACATACATACATACATACATACATACATACATACATACATACATACATACATACATACCATAATACTGAGTTAAGATATGGTGAGTAAAAAAAGTGACAAAAAACCCTCCACAGCAAAGCAAATATGCAAATGTAAATACAACTGTATGCTCATCTGCATGTCTTAGGCAGGTCTGCAACCCCACCTTTCCCCATTATCACCCAGCACACGGCACTTCCACTGCAGCAAGGGATTCTGGGAAATGACATGCAAATGAGCACACAGTGAAACTTTTTGCTTCAAAAACCATTTTTAACATGGTTCCCTATAGGCTTAAGCTTGCTGCATGGTCACAGCTTTGAGCACAGCCAGGGTTAAGGTGCATACCCAGAAACCACCCACAGACAGCTGTTTTGACCTTAATGGGTCTCATCAGTGTGGGGTTGATTAACTGCATATGCCAAGAAGCTAAAGGATGGGCCAACCATAATACTGAGTTAAGTTATGGTGAGTAAAAAAAGTGACAAAAACCCTCCACAGCAAATCAAATATGCAAATGTAAATACAACTGTATGCTCATCTGCATGTCTTAGGCAGGTCTGCAACCCCGCCTTTCCCCATTACTACCCAGCACACAGCACTTCCACTGCAGCAAGGGATTCTGGGAAATGACATGCAAATGAGCACACAGTGCCACTTTTTGCTTCAAAAACCATTTTTAACATGGTTCCCTATAGGCTTAAGCTTGCTGCATGGTCACAGCTTTGAGCACAGCCAGGGTTAAGGTGCATACCCAGAAAACCACCCACAGACAGCTGTGTGCTGGGTGATAATGGGGAAAGGCGGGGTTGCAGATCTGCCTAAGACATGCAGATGAGCATACAGTTGTATTTACATTTGCATATTTGGTTTGCAGTGGAGGGTTTTTGTCACTTTTTTTACTCACCATAACTTAACTCAGTATTATGGTTGGCCAATCCTTTAGCTTCTTTGCATACCCAGTTAATCAACCCCACACTGATGAGACCCATTAAGGTCAAAACAGCTGTCTTTTGGCTAAGATCAAGTGTAGTGTCTGTCCTGTGAAGGACAGATTCTCCAGACTTCACCTGGTCCTCTGGTCATGGCCTGAGAATGCAGATGCAAAGTAGCCCGGGCTTATTTTCTCTGCACCCCAGGAGTGGTTAACCTGGGGCAGTACCACTTGCTGCACCTTCAGGTTGTGGAGGTTGAGGATTTGCAACCTCCACTTCAAGAGCACTTGGCACGAGCACTGATTATTTGCAGCCCTATTTTTCCCGCACTAAGGGGGTATTGCCTTCCGCTGAGGGGACAAGCCATTATTTTTGTCACCGCCTGGCCTTGCACGGGGCCGGGCGTGCACTCGTGCACACCTTTTTGTGTCGTCTGTCAGAGCACTTCCTGCACTGCATCACACAGCGCACAGGAGCACTTGCACTATGGATTTTTGATGTTTCGTTGGTGTTGGGTTCTCGTCACCCCTTTCTTCGGAGAGTAAAGACTGAGTGCTGGCTAGTGATCGCCATCCCTTCGGGGGAAGATTGCGGTGGGTTAGTAGGCGTCAGCCGAACACCCTAAAGACTTGGACCCTCCTGCTGCGCCTACTGCACGGGGAGGGAACGAGATGGATGTCGGAGTCTCCGGACGAAGACATCGCTGTAACAACAGGACTCTTGGCTTCGGCTGAAGAGGACTGTCACTGGCATGGACTGGCCTACTCTCCGGAGCGGACTTTGTCACAAGTTTTGCGCACCTGGTCTAGCTTGACCATGAGCACGGATTCAGAGGTGGATCACTTTTTTTCACCGCCCGGGCTACAAAACAAAAAAAAAAGCTGTCTGTGGGTGGTTTTCTGGGTATGCACCTTAACCCTGGCTGTGCTCAAAGCTTTGACCATGCAGCAAGCTTAAGCATATAGGGAACCATGTTAAAAATGGTTTTTGAAGCAAAAAGTGGCACTATGTGCTCATTTGCATGTCATTTCCCAGAATCCCTTGCTGCAGTGGAAGTGCTGTGTGCTGGGTGATAATGGGAAAAGGCGGGGTTGCAGACCTGCCTAAGACATGCAGATGAACATACAGTTGTATAAATATATATATGTGTGTGTGTGTGTGTGTGTGTGTGTGTGTGTGTGTGTGTGTGTGTGTGTGTGTGTGTGTGTGTGTGTGTGTGTGTGTGTGTGTGTGTGTGTGTGTGTGTGTGTGTGTGTGTGTGTGTGTGTGTATGTATGTATATATATATATATATATATATTTGTATCCTTGTTTTGTTATGGTAAATGTCCATTTGTTTGAGTAAAAGTCTTATGTTTTATTTTCTAATAAATCAAAACAACGTGTTTTCAGGTGAACAGGGGAAATATAAAGCTGGAAAAAGAAGAAGCCCAAGACAAAATGTTCTGTCACTTCTAAGAGAGATTATATTAAAAAGGCATGCTCCTCTAATTGCTTATTTTTTCTTTCTTATTTAATGATTTCTTCAATTTTCTGTAACTCTTTTCCAGTAATGTGTTTGTAAAATACACTTCTGTTTTCTATACAGTACTGAATAAAATAGTGAATAAAACCTCAGTTCCACAAAATACTAAATATATTTAGCATTAGCAACGCAGTTTGTAACAACAACAGGTAACAAAAAGTGCTACAGGCATTTTGGCTCTGGAATTACAGTCTGTGTTCATTACTACAGATGGCACTAGCCTTCCTAGTTGTATGCTGCCAGAAGAGAATATATTTGTTTTCTTTTATATGTTCCTTTGTATCTCCGAGCACCATAGGACTAAATTGCCTAGCACATAACACAATATCTTGTAATGTAAGGCTAAGGGCATTTACAGTAGTATGTCATTGCTTCTATAATTTGCTGAATGTTACAAAGGTTAAGGGAATATACTGTACCTAAATGAGGAAATATGTTGCTCAATGATTCCAAACTTGTAATACACTGGACATAGTTAAAATGCTTTCCTAATAAAAAATCACATTAGCAGTTACATTTAGGCATCCTAACAAAACATATTTTTGGCAACAACATATCTCTCAAAATGAAAGCTGAAGATTTTACAGATAGTATGAGTATTTATTTATTGTGATGAAAAGGGCAGCAGGACAGCTAATATAAAGGTTTAGTCCTGCTGTCCCTTTCATCAGGATCACTGCCCGTGACCCAAAGGTTCATGTATGCAACTGGGATTGCCGGTGTATGCATTTTCCTTAAACCACGTACGATAACAATATAAAACGTTCTTTCATGTGAGATTAGTGGTGCCGTGTATGTAATGTTTTAACACATGTGAGGCTATAGTACCATTTTACTGGACATGGGGGGGCCAGACCAGAGACTCCTTTCTCACTGAGAACCATGCCACCCTGCTGGACAGCTGCTTTCCCTAGGCTGGGAAGAATACATCCATGAAAGGGCATGTAGACCCTCATTTCTGCACAGTTTTCCAGGGCTTGAGAGGATCAGGAGGAAAGGGCAGATTCCAGGGAAGGTTGTGACTTAAGGTCTCCCACTGATTTTGCACATAGATCGAAAGTGGAGCCATTTTCTTTGCTACCATATCGACACCCTCGTGGGACTCTGAATTGAATCCTCTCACCTGGCAATGGCCTCTATAGGTGCTTGTGTGATTAGTCGATCTGAATTTCCCGCTCAACCTGACGTTATGATCGACAAATGTATATACTTGTAGCCATGCACCTCTCTTCTGTAATTGACCCATTTGTCTGTCACACCATGATTTGATTGGTCGAGCTCCATTCCTCCATGCATTCGAAGGCAGGGGGAAATCTAAAAATGCCAGACTGGTCCAGATTTTCAGACAGTTGGATGTTGCTTGTGAGCGAAGACCGCCTTGAAATACGAGCTAATGATGATTTGAAGACTTTGTAGCTGTGGAAGAGACCAGATTTTATTTATTTATAAAATATATTACCAGGAAGTAATACATTGAGAGTTACCTCTCGTTTTCAAGTATGTCCTGGGCACAGAGTAAGACAAATAATACATGGTTACAAATACAGTTACATAAATGAACAGGGTATACATTATATACAAGACATTGCATGCACAGTTAAAGATAATATATATATGGGCGTATGAAACAGTTACAGACCAGATTAAAATGTGTGACAGCCTTAGATTTGAAAGAACTTAAACTGGTGGTGGATGTAAGAGTCTCTGGTAGGTTATTCCAGTTTTGGGGTGCACGGTAAGAGAAGGAGGATCGGCCGGATACTTTGTTGAGCCTTGGGACCATGAACAGTCTTTTGGAGTCTGATCTCAGGTGATACTGTAGGTGCTGCATGTGGTAATGGTGAGGAGCTTGTTCAGGTAGCTGGGTAGCTTTCCCATAAAGAATTTGAAGGCAAGACAGGAAAGGTGATCTTTGCGCCTAGACTCGAGTAATGACCAATCTAGTTCTTTGAGCATTTCGCAGTGATGTGTGTTATAGTTGCATTGGAGAACAAAATGACAAATTGAATTGTAGAGGGTGTCAAGTTTGCAAAGGTGGGTTTGGGGTGCTGAGCCATATACTATGTCTCCATAGTCAATAATTGGCATTAGCATCTGCTGTGCGATACGTTTTCAGACCAGGAGACTTAGGGACGATTTGTTCCTGTAAAGTACCCCTAGTTTTGCATAGGTCTTGGTTTTCAGGGTATCAATGTGCATCCTGAATGTTAAGTGGGAGTCAAACCATATGCCCAGGTATTTAAAACTAGAAACAGGAGTTAGGGTGGTGTTAGTATTGGTTCTAATCTGGAACTCAGTCACTGGAAGCTTTAAAAATGTAGTCTTGGTCCCAAATACCATTGTTACAGTCTTGTCAGTGTTTAAAAACAGTTTGTTTTGGGAAATCCAGTTTTCGAGTCTCAAAAAGTCAGACTGAAGTATGTGTTGAAGGTCAGAGAGGCTATGGTTGTGTGCATATAGAATTGTGTCATCTGCATATATGTGTTTTGAGGCTTCCTGGCAAGCTGTGGGAAGATCATTGATGAACACTGAGAAGAGTAGGGGCCCCAGAACAGAGCCTTGCGGGACACCACAGGTGATATCCAGAGGGTTAGAGTTAGAGCCAGAGATGGACACATGTTGGGATCTACCTGATAGGTAGGACTGAAACCAGTTTAAAGCATGCTTCCCTATTCCAGAGCTCTGGAGTTTGTTAAGCAGGATAGCATTATCAACAGTATCAAAAGCCTTTGCAAAATCTAGGAATACTGCACCAGTGAGTTGACCCTGTTCCATTCCACACTGGATTTCATTGCAAACTTTTAGCAGGGTAGTTACGGTAGAGTGCTTGGGGCAAAAGCCAGATTGGAATTGGCTAGGGAAATTTGTCTTGTTATAGTAATCGCTTAATTGGGATTTGCAGGAGACAACCCTGGTAAGCAGGCTTACGTATGTCATGCCCTAGTCAGTTAGGAAACCCTAATTAACCCTGTAAGTGTCGAATCAGGCTATTTTAAGTGTTTTATACTGTTTTTTGTTTGTTTTATCTGTGATTTATGATTGTAATGTTCCATGTGGGCTATTGACAAAATGACCCCTTAATGCAGGGCTGCCAACAGAAATCATGGGGCCCAGGACAAAAGAAAGGAGCAGCTCCCCCACAACCCATAGCACACCTACCATGAAAAAAAAATGTTTTAGCACACAACTTTTACTTAACTGTTTTCTTGTAATTGTTAATACAGAAAAAAACATTACAATGCAATCTGTTTATTTTAATATTTTCAACAAAAGACAAAGATACCCAATGCTACATCCAATGTGACAAAAGGCCTGGGGGGTGGGTTAATTATGGACCTGGTCGGGGGTTTAATATGGGCCTGTGGGGGGTAAATATGGGCCTGGGGGGTAAATATGGGCCTGGGGGTGTTAAATATTTGCTCCAATGTCCATGCGGATTCAATACGTAGGTCGTACTATTCGACCATTACGCGTGAGGATATTGGAGCATATTCAGAATATCAGTATTGGGTTAGAGAGCCATAATGTGTCATTACACTTTAAGAAGGTGCATAATTGAAGTCCCTCTGGCCTTTTATATCAGGGTATTGACATTGTCAAACCTCATTGGAGGGGCCCATTCAAAGTCAGAGAGAGAGTAGGAGAAGTTAATTACAGAGTTAGCCAGCCAGGGAAGAGAAAACCAGAGCAGTTGTATCATGTGAACCTGTTAAAACCCTGGAAAGATAGGGAAGTTCTGTTAGCTCAAGCAAAAACTGTTGTTCCCTCTGGGACGCCTTCAATCCCTGATATAAAAATTGCAGACACATTGTCTGCTCCCCAGAGACAAGAGGCAAATAAGTTGTCTGTGCTCAATGCCAGAGTTTCTACTCCCATACCAGGAAGAACCTCGGTCATTGAGTATTTTATAACTAGAGAGAGAGAGAGAGACTTTTCCCCAGCCAGGAAGAGCTGGCTGGCATAGACCCATATTCCTGCTAGACGGTGGTCATGGAGCCTGTCGGTATTGCCTGGGTTGTAACCCCAGGAAGAATGAAGGACTTGAGACTGTGCAGAAGCAGGAATGTCTTGTCCAAGACATTTTAACTACAATAAAGAGGGATTTCCTAGACTCTCGTGTGGCTGAGCACCACCAACAAAACAGATAAGAACAAAATAATATATTGATATGCCTAATGACAGTTTATATTGTTTGCATATACTAGTACACATTTTGGGCTGATATCCAGCTTAGCTGGCTTCTACCAGTTAGACAGGGCCGGAGCTGCTGTGTAGTTAGACACCTTAGCAGGAGTAGGTGTTAATTTTATGGTTATTTTTTGCCTTAAAGGGATGGTGGGCCTGTTGTTGTGTTATTTAACCCCTGTAAATTAACCCTGTGTAAAGAAATACAGAGTTGTCTGCCTTAATCTGGGACACAATGTCTTGCAATGTGACAGAGGTATCACACCACCCCATCCCCCAAGTTCATGCGTTGATCGACATGTTAGGGGATGCTCAGTCAGTATTTAACAACCCTCGATTTAACCAAGGGTTTTTGACAGATTCCACAAGCACAGAAGGTTAAGGAAAAAATGGCTTTTTCTACACCAGGTGGGCCTTTTCAGTATAAGGTCCTACACTTCGGCCTGCAGGCTCCAGAGGTTAATGGACAAAGTTCTATAATCTCACAGAGAATATGCTGAAAATGATCTGGACAATGTTATCATCATAGTAGTAGCTGGGATTCACACCTTAAAAAGGTCCAGGCAGTCGTAGATTCCATTGAGGAGGCATGTTTGACAGCGAACCCCAATATTGGTTTGGTCCAGACTCATGTATCAAAAGTTAAGGTTATTAAGGAATGACCAAGACCACTTAATAAAAAACAGATT